>NW_004524631.1:914016-922582 GCF_000260255.1 Octodon degus | reverse complement strand
GAGAAGAAGAAGAAGAAGAAGAAGAAGAAGAAGAAGAAGAAGAAGAAGAAGAAGAAGAAGAAGAAGAAGAAGAAGAAGAAGAAGAAGAAGAAGAGATATGCTCTTGATAAACCTTCAATTCCATGTGCATTCTATTTCAATAGTATTTAGAAAATAAAAGAATTTGTATTTCTCTTTTTTCATTTTTCCTCTGGAAATTCTGTTAAAATCTTTTATCTATTTAAAAAGACCTTTGTTTTTTAACCTATATTCATCTCTGTTCCTACAACATTACTAAGAAGTTCATTTTGAAGGCAATTTTCTTTTTTCTTATGTAAATATATGCTGAAGATCTGCGTTCCAGGTTCTGTCTAGTCACTCTACAGTTTTTTGATGGTGTTTTGTTTAATCAGCCCAGTATTCCTTGTCTATAGCAAAACATGGAAGTTAAAAATTCACAGATAATCTAGTGATCACATATGTGTGTCCACTTGATTTTATACCAAGTTTAGGTTACTTTAAGTCCAAGTAAGCAAATTTCTGATTCATGATCTTTTCTATCTGATGTAAAGCATTAGCTCTAACTTGGATTAATAAGGATCATAATTAAGAACTCTTAATTTCATTTTATTGCATTCTTAGTTGGAGAAATATAGTTGATATAATTGCAGTGCTGTTTTAGTGTCAATGAACTAATCTTGTCAGATAGGTCATGAGCATGTGCACTGCCTGACTTCCTGCACTGAGAACTGATCAATAGCTGCCACATTTTTCTCATGTCTTTTTCCTGTTTTGGCTATGGTATGCTTTTCCAGACTTTCATGTTTTAATCTTATTCATTCCTTGAAAGGAACAAGCTCAGCAAAATGTAGTACAAGGAAATAACAAACCTTCTCTGAGGATTAGGTGTGCCAGTTTCCTGTGGATTCACACAGTTAGTAGAGTCAAGTACAAGTAAAGCCTGGGAAGGTTGGGAACTGATAAGAGACTTCTCTCCATCATGCTCCTTTTTAATGTTATGGAATCAAGACTCAAATGGCAGACTGTCCTTTGAGGCTTGCAATTTAAAAACCTAACTCATGCTTTAGAAATGAAGATATTTGAAAATTTTAGCAATAAGCATTATTTCTATACTCTCACAAAGGGGACTTACAGAGGATATTTAAATTAACATATACTTTAAAATAGATTGCTCATGCAAAATTAAATCAAATTAAGCACTTTATTAGATTCACTTAAAAAGTTCCAAGTGAATGTTTCTATGGGATGAGAAAGAAGGTGGATAATTAATATACCAAAAGTGGGTGGTACAAGGGCCAGCCACACCCCCATCCTCACCGCACATATCATAGGACGTTATCACAAAAGGATAAATTATTTTATTTTCCAACTTGGAGGTGCTTATGCAGACACAATTTGATAGTTAATTTTTTAACCCTCTTGGCTCTGTCACAGTAGCTGGACATTTGATCAAATATTATTCTGGATAGTTCTGTTCAGACCATTAACATGCAAATCAGTCACCTTTGAATACAGCAAATTATCCTCCTAAATGTGTGTAGGTCTCATCCAATCAGCTGAGTGTCTTTCATAGGACAAGTGATCCCTGAAGGACAGGAAATTCTGCTAGCTGCCTTCACACTTGAACTGTGACTTCTCTACCTCTCCATCTACCAGCCTGTCCTACAAAGTTTGCCCTTGTCAAGTCCTTCCAGTTGTGTGAATTCATGTCTTAGATGAACCTCCCTCTCACAAAACCCTGTTGTTTATTTCTCCCCACTAGAGAATACTGAATAATACATACAGCTTTAGGGAACTTAAGTAAACCGTATAATTTGTTTGGATTTTTTCTTTTAATTCCAGAACAATTCTAGAGTACTTTAAGTGGTCCATCTTTAGGAGTGAGCTGTTAAGACAGAAAGTTGACACTGAGTCTTGAAAAAAAGTATTTCATATATTTTATTAAAGATATTTAATAATTTTTCTGAACTTACGCAGTTTGTGGCATCAAATGTTAGTCGATTCCTGAGGCAAAATACATTTTATGAATTTTGCAAAGTGTCATTCTTATCTGAAAAAAAAACATAGTATTGAAGTTCTCTTCCTTTTCATTATAACTGGAACAAATATATTACATTTTGTATGCCTGATCTGGGAAATCAGTTTCTGTCTCCAGTAACTGATTGTGTATTATGGCTGGGTCCTTTACCAATGAAGTGCAATTCTATTGCTTAAAAATTGCTTTCCTGTGCAACATGATGTAGTAATGAATTAAATCCAAATGAGCCTTATATTCACAATGTCATAATATGTAACTCGTCCCTTGTGGAACTTTTTTATTATCTAATACAAGGCAAGCTAACATCTTCGTCTCATGGCTCACTTCTCAGAATGGCATGCAGCTCTCAGTATTAGAAATAAAAAAAAAAAACTATGCTTTGAGATCAAATTACCTTTTTATAAACTCACTAAATCACAGAGAGTATCTTAACATGTCCCCAAATATGCAAATTAAATTCTGATAGAACAAGAAACAAAAGAAGCAGTTCTAATTCTACAGAGAACATTTCTATCTGTGAGAGAGAAATGAAACTGAACAATTTTCTCTGAACAGAAGTGTGTACAGGTGGTTTTTACCTTCAATAAAAATAAAATAAGTGTGGGCGTTTTTCTCCATTTCTTCACTTGTTTCATCATATTAACTCTGTTCTGTAGGGAACATCTTGTAAGATCAGCTTGTACCAATATTGTAGTTCAAACTGCTACATAGATTTAAAAGCCCTAATTTATTAGTTTGATAATTTTGTGATTCAATAAACCATCAGCCATTCCCTTGTAGCTGCCTAAGGTGTGTCTGTGACATGTTTTAATTTAACTAGATATTTTTAAATGCATCTTGTTATTTCATATGAGCCAAGAAGAAATGTAGATGAATAGTTGTTTTAATCCAGTGGAACTGTGTAGATAAGTAACTGTGTCAGGCTTTCACAGACTAATATTTCTGTAACTTCCTGCACAACCTTCCTCTCCCTCCACCATTGTGCCAACACTTTTTCGGCTATTTCTGCATCCTGCTCTTGCTTGCCGTAGCTGGATCTGAAGCACTTGCTGCTTGGTATAACACATAGTTCAGATCTAAGCTGTACCTCATTTTATTTCAACTAGAGAAACTAAATGCTTGTGAGCTCCCTTTCTCCTGGTTTAATTTTTAATTTGCATTCCAGTCAGAGAAGTGTGACTATGCAGAGTCGACCAAGTGACCTACTGGACAGAAAGGCAATATGTGCTAGAATCAAACTTAGAGCCATGCCTTATTTATGGAGAAGGGAGACCTCATAACTTTCTAAAAATTAGAATAGTTTTTAATCAATTTTATACTCCAATTTAAAAATAACTCCTGACAATATATAAGATATAGTCAAAATACCTGACACAAGTGCATTTATTTATGTTCAGTAGGTCTGTACTGAGAACCTAATGAGTACTGGACACAAAGGTACTAGAGACAAAGTAGTGAATAAAGCATGCAATATGCATGTACATCTGCTGTGTATATTGCTATTTAGCAAGCCTAGGTATGGAAACATGCTTGTTTAGATGAAAACAGGAAAAGAACACAAAATTATACAATGTAGAAGAAGGGAAGAAAAGAAGGAAGGAAGGAAGGAAGGAAGGAAGGAAGGAAGGAAGGAAGGAAGGAAGGAAGAAAAAAGAGAAAGAAAGGGAAGAAGGAAGAAAATAAAAGAATTGAATACAACTTGCAGAAGTCTCAGGTGAAAACTCAGCATGAGTGGTGTGTGCAACTCCCAATGCACATGAACCATGTTCCAGGAGGAGAGAGCTTTCTCTCTTGCCCTTTGCAGGTATCTCTGTAACTATGGGATTTCTCAGCAGCCAAACATTTGGCACAACCTGACACCGGAGGCTCTCAGAATGCGTTACAGCTCTTTCCCTAATGATTTATTTGCTTTTTGCTGTCACTTTTGCAAACAAACAAGTAGCAAAAATATAAGAAAAAAAAAGCAAATGCTGCTTCTAAAGAGTAAGTTCAACGGGAAGGCTAGCAGAGGGAATGTGGAGAAGGGCACTGTCCAATTAACACTCTTACTGGAGTTCTGTTCCTTTGGATTATTTAACATAGAATTTAACTCACCCAAATAAGAGCCATTAGCTCATCCCTGTTTCTTTTAAAAATTACCAAAAAGTTTTTTTTTCTTTTCAAAATAGCATAAGTTTTAAGGATATCTCTGCACTTCCAGTTAGTGTCTTTTGAGGATTTTGCCCTTAAATTTCACATCATGTTCAGAACTGGCATGTTATGAGTAAAAAGAGAAAGCTCTTTGTTAACTCAAGTCTATTGTAAAAGAACTTTTCTAAGGAAGGTAAGTTGATTCTGAATCCCTGAGTTCTTAGTCCTTGTTTACCCATTGTAATCCTTCAGTAGAATTGTCCTTTGCTAATGATAGGCAATTATAATCTGACACCATGTGGCATACATGAACTTTCCAGGACTGTGAGCAATATCAGTGAGGATAATTCCTTTATGCATATGGAAATTAAACAAAGATGTTCACATCATTTTCTTAACATCTATTTTTGCTGTAATTTCACTGATTTATGTGGATCACGGTAGGGTCTTGAAAGGAATTCTGCAGTAGCCTTTCCAGCTGTTGTTTTGACAGGACGGCCAAAGAGCACTCTCTGGTTAGGGCCAAGGAATTGTGTTCTCAGAATTGAGAGTATAGTGTCTAGTACGGAAAGCAGTGATTGTTTTAGGATTTTCCAAAAATAAAACTATTTTTCTGTGTGTGGATAGGGACAAGCTAACTCACAAGTAGTACTGATACTAGTTATTGCTATAATACTGTAATCTGTAAATTGGAGAAAATGGTTATTGTGGGCTATGTAAATTGAAAGATAATTTGTGGTTGCTTAGAGAAAAATATGTAAAAATAACACAAGATGACAAAAATTAAGAAACCTGGCCACCTGGCAGTAAAATAAATCAAGTTTTATTTTTGTTTGGTAAATTGAAAGTTTTTAAAATAAACACATCTGGATTAAAGTGTTTTCTGGAATAGTAATGCAACTCTGAGACTGTAACCTGAAAAATTCACAGAAGAAAGAAAGGGATAAAGACTACTATGCAAGCTAAAGGGATGAAATTTAAACAATAAGGCATAGGAAACATGCAGACTCAACGGATCTGGAAAACTCCCAGCTACAATCTAGGTAGAGCTATGTGAAGTCTCTGGGAGGCAGATGTGACTTGGCTTTGTGGAGCACTCAAACAACTTCAGTCTGGGGCTGGGAAGGGAAGTGGTACTCGGATGTGGAGTCTGCATAAAATGATATAACTTAGAAAAAAAGTAAACACACTTCCATGTCTTCCTTCATCTTGGAATAAAGTTGCCCAGGATTTTTCCAGAATCTATACCTAAATTGTATATTCAGAGTTTAATAGTCATCACGTGTTACTTTTTTGTGCATGAAAGTACTTAAAAAAATCTGAGTGACAGGAGTACTTAGGTCTGGTGTTTCTGACATTTTCCATATTGCTAAGAGAGAAACAGGGGTGTAAATCTAAAGCTACTCTTTTTTTTTTTTTCATTTTATGTATTTGGCACAGGGTCTCACCGTGCAGCTCACACTTGTAGTGATCCTCCTGTTTTCAGTCTCCCCAGCACTGGGATTACAGGCATGCACCACCACAGCCAAACTTGGTGGCCAGGTCATCATGCCCTGGAGGCAGGGTCAGCATGGCATGTGGGAGTGGGGATCAAACCGTGGTCCCTATGCTTGCCAATGCAGGTGCTTAGTGCTTGCCAAAGCAGATGCTTAATCCACTGAGCTATCTCACCAGCCCTACAGCTGATCTTGAAATACGAACTGAAATGCTGTTGTAGTAACCAAATATCAATCTTTTCCAAGAAGCTAATCATAATATATTTAATAAAATAAGATTAAAAAGTCTCAGTTTGCATTTGCTACTGGGTTAATTTTCACTCTAAGGCAACTTCTCACACATAATCTGTTTTTCATGATCCACTTCTGGCTGCCTTATCCAGCCAGGCATTTGGGAAGGATAGATTAGGCTCGTTCATGTAGGCAGTATTCCTCTCAGTGCCAATGCTAAATTTCTCTGTGGCATTTCATCCTCTTGTGCAAACTTGGTGACAGAGGAATTGACCTCCTAGCTGCACAGTCATCTTAGAAATGGACTTGAAGTCAGTCTTTCTAGGATCAAATTCCAGCCCTGCTATGCTCAGCTGTATAACCTTGATAAAGTTCTTAAAATTACAATAATACCATTTACTTGTGGAGTGGAAGAAACAATAGTTGTACATTCAGTGACAGGGAAACTAAGTAGCTGTTATTATTGTAATTTTTGTTAGTACAAAACATTTTTTTATAGTTTCTCATTCACCATCATCCTTCATTGGTTGATTCCTAGAATAGCACTGAGCCAATATCTCTCCTCTATTCCCCTATTTCTTCTCTACTTTCATCTCTTTGTCCAAAATTCATGTCAACAATTTTATATTCATCCATATTATTCTATTAGAGCTTCACTTTCACATTCCAATTATGTTCCTAAACAGAGTTCCCTAAGAAATCTAATGACAGCCAAAATAATATTTTTTTCTTCTTAAGTGCACAAAATATTTGTAAAGCAAACTTTTATTCCACTTTAGAGATAAGGTAAAATACCTTAGATCCAACATACACTTAGGTGAAATTCAGCTTCCTACTGAGATGCACACTTTCTTATCCAATTAGCTGGATAGGCCTCACTAGGCATTAGGTAGGTAAGACATGGAAGTGTGTTCATAATTCACATTGCAAAGGCGTATGAACATCTAGAAGTTCTCTAGCGGTAGCACCTTCTAGTTATAGAATCATAGACATTCTGTTTTAATTTTAAAATGAATTATCTATCTTGTACATAACATTATTTTATGTATAAAATACATATGAAACAAAAAGAATATGTCTTTTAAGAACATATTTGCTTACGAGAGAGTTTATGTGTATATTTGATGTATATATTTATTTATGTTTATATCTATATCTATATTTATATTTCCATGAAGTGAAACCCATAACACAAAACTGTAGGGAAAAAAGAGATATATTCTGATTATGTATTGTCTGGGAGGCTTTTTCCAGAAAAAAAATGGGTGCTCAAAGATGGAAAATGCTTAGGTGAATGTATGGATCTGAGATATGACTTCCAGAAAGTTTGAATGAAGGCATGGAGGCAAGAAAATAGAAAAAAATAAGTTATGTGGGTTAGGAGGACAAGGTGTTCAGAAAAGATTTGTTTGTGAAGATGAGTCTTGAGAAGTACGAATAATATTGTGGAAGATTTTGGAGCAACGTAGTTGGCTGGAACCTTTTCCTGACTATGCTAAATCCCCGGCTTAAGAACAAGTGTGTTCTGGGAGGACATTCATAAATCGGATTCATCTGTAAGTCAAAATGCATCACATACACCTCTGATACAAATATACCCTGTAAAGCATAAATAAACCAAACACCCACATACAAATACAGTAATAAACTATTCTTACTTTTTACAGTTACCTTAGAATGATAAAGTGGACACAGGAACTACTTCCTCTATCTAGTTTCATCTGTAGATGTTCATAATACCATATCTGTTTGTGTCCATGAAAGTTTGTAACTCAGGCATTTATAAATCAAGGACTTTTCATACAATGAGAAACTTTCAAAGGATTCTGAGTAGGGAGTAGCAAGACTTGACCTGGCTTTTTGGTAAATAGCTCTTTACTTAGAAACAAAGGGGAAAAGGTAACAAGGACACGCAGAGGTGCTTGAAGCTGTCCCTTTCATACTGACCACTTAAGTTTATGGTCAAAGATGCAGAAGAATCCATGGACAGATATACACATAAAGTCTGATGTTGTATGAGAGACACAATACAAAAAGTTGTTTTTGGATTTTAATCAAAATTCCCTGCCCAATTTTAAGTAAAACTAAAATTATCTAACTTTGAAATATCAGCATCTTTAACCACATCTTTCGAGGAATGTGTGAAGATCTGTGCAAGAGCTGAAATTTTATGTGGGAACCAATTTAAATTTGCTGGCCATAGTCTCATGAGTGCAGAAGAAATAAAATTCCCAGGTTCATGAAAAAGGATGGTTTATTACAGTGCAGTGTGCCTCCTAAACATCTGCTTTAAATGGGATCAGGTTTCATGGCATAATGGAAAGAGGTCTAGTTGACACTGGAGACAGCGGCTGTGCTGCAGAAGAGGAGCCTGGTGCCTAGGGTTCCCGCATTATTTATTATATTCTTTATTCTGGACAGTAAATATGCCTGTATATTGCTCTAGACAGAGACCTTGTATTCATTTTTTCAGGGCTATACACAAAGCTGACTCCTCTTCTCTTCTCTTCTCTTCTCTTCTCTTCTCTTCTCTTCTCTTCTCTTCTCTTCTCTTCTCTTCTTCTCTTCTCTTCTCTTCTCTTCCCTCTTTCTTTCTTTCTTTCTTTCTTTCTTTCTTTCTTTCTTTCTTTCTCCTTCCTTCCTTCCTTCCTTCCTTCCTTCCTTCCTTCCT
>NW_004524631.1:911541-913916 GCF_000260255.1 Octodon degus | reverse complement strand
TTCCTTCTTTCTTTCCTTCTTTCCTTCCTATCTTTTTCCGGGAGAAAATAGTATCTGTTTCATCCAAGGCAGTTTACTATGTAAACATACTTGGAAGAACAGTCCTAAACAATAACAGCCTGTGTCTTTGCTTATAAGATACGCAGGAGAGTGAGAGTATTATGTACAATAACATTTGTCTTTGGCTTACATTAGAGACCATTTGCTTCCACAGAGACACTTATCAGGGACCCCTTCGGTGAATCCCCAATCTCCTGGCAAGTGTTACTATACATGGAGGGAAGAAAAAACACAAGACAAAATAGAGGTGCAAACAGGGATCTGGGATGAGCAGTTGTTCTCAGGAAACAAAGGCCATGAGGCATCCAGAACCTGGCTATTTATTACATGTAAGTCAAGGTCAATGGGTAAAGGGCAATAGGTTTTTCGAAGAACAATAATGTTGACAATGATGGGCTAGTAAGAAGAACAAGGCCCTTTTGTAAGGACGAGAACAGGATGGGAGTTGAAGATGAAACTGTAGTTTTCCCAGATGCCTTATCCTCTTCAGTGGATATCTGGTCCTGTGAAAGCCACGGAAGTCAGTAGCTCTAGAGCTTCCAACTGTGACCAGAAAAGAACAGAGTTTCCCCATTCCATTCTGGCTCAATGTTCAGGACAAGGACAAGGCTTAGATAGGTGCTAGATTCAATTTATAATTTTTGTTCCCCAACAGGCTTATATTTGTCAGCTCTTAGTAATATAATCAAATACATTTGATACCTGCTTCATCTGAGCAGCATTTGAGAGACAGAAGGAATGAATCCTCAGAGAAGAGCCTATTTTATGTGATGCATAGCTGGTTGCTGTCATGCACATTGTATAAATCAATCCCCCATTAGCAAGCCATTCTGCCTCTGTACTTCCTGCTTGCTTATCTTCTATTAGCCCTAGACCACCAGAGCTCAGGGCCTCATGTGTTAGCAATGATCTCAGTCAGAGTTAGTTGATGTAAATAAATCTGCCTCCAAATTCTGGGTGCCATTTACCTCTTCCTTATTGCCGTGACATTAGGATGTTTTATAAGTCACACATAAAACTAAACATTTGCAAATAACAGATAGCTTGCTTGCTCTAACAATGCTGTCATACCAAATCTACAAGTGCAACATTAGCATAAGAGAATGATTTTAGGCAGCAAATATGTAAAGTTCTTTTGTACTTTGGTAAAGTGAAAGCTGATCTACTTAAAAGATACTTCCTAGGCAAATGGGCTGTGAGGCACATAATCTTGAGGTAGAGGTAATAGAGTTACTGCTCGAGTAAGATATTTGATTATTTTGCTGCTCTATAGATAAAAATTGCAACATCCTGAATAGTTCAAAATGTCTTCCCTAGCATTGGCAGTAGCTACAGACAGATCACAGAATGAAAATTGATCGCCTAAATTTTGTGTATCAATAATGAGCATGCTAGTGGTGCCTCGATCATCAGAAATATAAATAATTCAGTAAAACGTAAAAATAAATAAAATAAAACTCGCCTTGGGAGCACCAGTGAATTATCACTCAGTAATGGCTGCATGATATGGCTTAATGAGACCAGCAGGCAGGGAGCGGTAAACAAACCATGAAGTCCCGAGTCGCCTAGTCAGCACAATGCGTAGCCGCGTCACACAGAAGAGAAGGATGACTTACCCAGTTGCCTCTTTATTCAATACACTCTAATGTCTAAATCAAAGTTTCTAATGCATTTTAAAAAATGCAAGTTATAAAACCCTGCGGTAGGGTTCTGGATCAGCGAGCTCTGTCAGGATAGATTACAGTTCTGCGTGCGCTCTGCTGTAATGATATCATGAGGAGTGGAGAATGCCACCAGCGCCCATCTATCTGTGACGATAACTCTTTGGAAGATATTGATTGTTCCTGTGGCTTCTTAGTTCACTTCAGATTATAGTTCAGGTACAGAGATATTATCAGTTTTGTAAAGTGTGGTCTATTAAGAATAAGGTACAGTTTTTATCTTTTTGCCTAAAATGTTCTGATCAACAGCTAGCAAGAAATTAAATAATTTGCTTGTTGTAATCTCTGAGAATTTTCACCATTAAAGTACAATCATGTGCTACATAATGCTTCATTCAGTAATGGGCCATGTGTAGGATGGTTGACTTGATTAGATCACCTGATGACTTACACTGTAGCTCTTTTATTTCTGTAAATATATTTGTTTTAGTATTCACAAAATGGAAAAGTCACTAATGATACCTGCCTCTGTCTCTGTCTGTGCCTGTGTCTGTGTCTGAGTCTGTCTGTCTCTGTCTCTGTCTGTCTCTCTGTCTCTCTGTCTCTCTGTCTCTCTGTCTCTGTCTGTCTCTCTGTCTGTCTCTGTCTGTCTCT
>NW_004524631.1:888076-911441 GCF_000260255.1 Octodon degus | reverse complement strand
CTCTCTCTCTCTCTCTCTCAATAATACTAGGAATGAATCCCTGAACTTTCCCAGAGTCAGATCCCAGGAATTTTTGTTTGTTTGACTTTTTACATTCAGCTAGGCTCTGGCTAAATCACCAAGGCTGGGCTTAAACTGGAAATTGTCCTACCTCAAACGACTACTACAGGTCTGGGATTATAGACATGCACCACCATACCTATCTTATATTCCTCAGTGTATATTTATCTTTAACTGACATATGACTTTATTATGTGTAGTGAAGTAAATATTACAATCATTTGCATAAAAACTCAATTTTTTAAATTGAATTCACACATTTACTCAGTGGTTGTTACTGAGCATATATTTATAGTGCAAGAAATATTGAGCACAGGAAATTACAAAAATTTTATAGATTAGGCTTCTTGGTTTCAAAGAACACAGAAATTATTTGAAAGTAACCAATGGAAATGTTGTATAAAATGATAAAATTTGAATAAAGTGTGACATAGCCAAACATTATTAATACAACTAAGTTGAATGTCTTTAACATGATTTTGAAGAATAGGGATGGATTCATAGAAGAGTGATAAAATTTGAAGAAATTTTGAAGGACTTTTTGTTCAGGAAAAGCAAGGACAGTTCAGAAAAAGTTGTCTGACAGAAAAGAGTGGATTTCTTTGGAGCATATGGAAATGGCCTTTAAGTCTGTGAGGCTGGACTGTGACACATGAGGAGAGAAAGGTGTTTGAGAAAGAGAAGTGTAATGTGAGAAAAAGAAGGAAAAGGAAAATGGAAGGGAGGGGTAGACAAAAAGATATTAGATTCAGAGTATAAAGATCCTTGAGTGTCATCTTAAAATGATTTGGGTTTATTTTGCTTATCTGTAACGTGAAGACTGAGATGGCACTTTTATTTTAAAGCTCACATGGGGCCTAGAACTGATGTTGACTTCATGAAAAAGAGTTAGTCCAAGGTGAAGGGGTCATAAGCTGTTGTGATGGTTGAGACTGAACTGCTGGAAGTTGAATCCAGCAAAGTTCATGAACACTGAAGCACTCAAATGGACATCCATGGTATTATCAAGGTGGATAAGTAGTTAGGATCCACTACTATAGCATGGGATGAAAGAGTAAGGAGCCTCACTATTCCTGATTTCTTTTTTTTTTCTTTCTTTCTTTTTTTTTTTTTTTTTTTGGTGGAACCAGGGATTGAACTGAGGCCCTTGTGCTTGCCAGGCAAGTGCTTATTCCACTGAGCCATCTCCCCTACTCCTGATTTCTTTAAGGTTTCTTTAACTCAATTGACATAGCTAAAGTCAAATGATACTTATTTTCTATTTTTCATGTAGTTATTCAGTAATCACTTTCTGGGTACCTATTGTAACTGATGCCCATTACAATAGACTTTATAATTAAGTCCATGATTAATGTACTATTTTTTCCTAGTGTTAAAAACAGAAATATCTATTCAAGTAAATCTAAAAGGTATGAATTTCTGAATCATGTTTGTAGGAGCATCTGGTCTTCTGTATTAAGCAGTTTATTCTTTTGGGACCTGGTATTAAAGCCAAGAGCTTAATCTCATGAAAAGGACTGTGTGTTGTTCTACTAAGCTAGTGCTCATGCAGTTCAAACTGAAATGACAACAGTGAAGACCATTAAAAGTAATGCTTGAAATCGATCAGAGATAATGAAATTAAATTGCTCCAAGTATTAATCAATTTTAATAATTGAGTGTTACAATGGTCTTGCAATAAAAGGGCTGCTATTTTCAATTCAGTTCACTGAAGCTATGTCCAAATGATTGTCACACAACTGGTTGAAAAGTATAGCTATTTTCAGCATGTATGCTGTCGCTTCTTTTGTTGTTGGCCTGTTTTGCTTTGGAAATTCTATATAAGCTCCTGAGTTGACTAATGGATTGCTAAAATTGTTCAAACCAACTCTTGTTTTGTTTCTGTGTTAATATAACCTTAACAGTTTGTCTTAAAGTAGCGCAAGACTAACTGGGAGTGAGTAAAACATTAATTCTCCATAAACAGTGTCTTGATTCATAAATCTTTAATGAACCTGTAAGTTGATTCATTAAAACTGTTTTTGATAAAATCATCAACACTCCTTATTTTTACTCATAGTCTCCTCTTTTGCTTCTACCTCCTAAATGCTGTCTTACATTCTCATGAAAGTTTATGAAAAATTGATTTCTTTGAGCTAAGGTTAATATTTTCTCTGAACTTGACTAAAGACAAGTAATAACTTGGAATCTGTTCACATGGTACCAAAGAACGTAAATTCATCTCCTCTTGATTTATGGTTCTGACTAAATGGTTGTACAAATCCTATCAATGTGCTAATGCTGGTGGTGTTGTTATTCTGATTATGTGCTTCGCGTTTGACTTCTTAGCTCCTTTAACCTGAAACTTTAGCAAAGAATGGACACCCTTAAAGCCTTCAGATTATGCACTCAAGTCTTCCTTACTAATATCCTAAGTACTTAATGACTTGCAAAATGAGAGGGAAGAAACTTGCTCTTCAAAGCACAGGCAAACATCTGTAGAGAAAAGCTAGAGTTTATTTTGGTGACTTTTCCATTAGGAAAGAAAAGACATTCTTATTAGTGGACTTCCTACTTCTGTGTTTGAGAATATCCTCCCTGATTTAACTGCCTGGGGACAGACATGAGGAGCACTTCCTCTGGTGAAGCTAGATAGATAAATTCTTGCTCTTAGGGGCTGGGACCAGCCAGTCCCCATATTCAGTTAAGATTCAAATTTATATTCCCATCCACTTCACACTCTTCTTTACAGTTCTGGATCAGAAAGAGTCAGTTATTTTAGTTAATAACTGGGGGCCTCCTTCCCTATACTTAAACCAAGACACATCCAGACTGAAAGTGTGCATTTGTGTGCTTTTCTTCAGATCACTGCTTAGTGTGATTCTTCCCTTTCATTAAGAAGAACTCATTTCCTTTGCACTTCAGAATCAAGGCAAACACTGCAAAGGACTCTTGGGTGAATAACGGTAGAAAGGAGAAAAGCCTGCTGGTCCACACTTTTTGGGCGCTCTTTTTGAAGGTCTGAATTTCTCTTTCAGACTCATTGCAGTGGATGAAAGAAATAAGAATAATTATGTTGTCCTGGACTGGCAGTTGGTTAAGTCAGTTCTGTATTAGGGAGGAGTTAGACATGTAAAGGTCATGAAACATGCCTTGTGAATGTCACATTTACACAGGAATTGTTGTCATAAATATGGCGCAGCCCATACTGAACAAATCTGTCTTCATGGTTGTCTGGGGATGCACACTGATGCCTGTTCTGCATCCTGATTGACTGTCACTCAGCTGCCACCAACAGTGACAAGGAAATATGGTGGGTTAATTTATGCCATGGAAAATTGTAATTGCAAGGATACAAAAGGAAACTCCCCATGCCACCTATGGGAAACTGGACCTCACTTCTGCCTTAGGTCTTACTTCTCTTTTAACTACTCCTGAAATATGCAGTAAGGCTGAAAAGCATTAACTATGTCCATCCAAGTGTTTATGAGTTGACAAGACACCAGTTGACAAGCAAACTTCAAGGAGGTGACAGACAGATCAGCATGTCATCAGGCAGAGAAGAATGCTGGAGTATTACTACCTGGGAGCTAGTGGAAAGTCTAATATAGCAATGACTTCAGTTACTAACTGGGGTCTGCTCTCACTCTGAAGTTTGCTGCCGGCCGCCTTTTCTTTACTATTTCCTCTCCTATGTACTTCTGTTCTCTATTTCTTCCCCATGCTCTGAGCTACAAAGGTTATTTATGATCCAGTTAGTTAAATTTACATGGACTTTTTTAAAGTGTACTTTGTAATTCAATGGGTGAAGGAGAGAGACAGAGAGAGAGAGAGAGAGAGAGAGAGAGAGAGAGAGAGAGAGAGAGAGAGAGAGAGAGCTCACCTTATCAGTTTAGGAATAGCTTTCAGTGACTAGGGATCCATTCCTCAAACAGTGATGAACCATTCATGAGGACAGTGCTCCTGGCCCATCCACCTGTCACTGTTAATACTGTCATAATGGCATGTATTTCCATTTCAACATGAATTGTGAAAGAACATTCAAATGATAGCAGATCTTCCCAAAGTTCTGATGTGACATTTCCCAGCAGGGTAAATATATATAACCATAATGCACTGTACATTTAAAAAATGTACAAGAGCCTATTTGAAAGTTTTCATATTCCAAGATAAATGCTCCAGGTGATATATTTGTTTGACCTGTTTAAACAAAATGAAAAAATTTGTATATGAATATTAGAAATGGAGAGATTGATTGTAAGATTCTCAGACTTCTGAACTATGCCAGTAACAACTGTAGTTCACAACATGCATTAAAGTTTATGAATGGTGGTTTGAACAGATGACCAGGCGGTACTTCAGAGTGTGTTTTTGCATAAGTTTCCACTGTTGTTGTTAGTGAGCGTCTGTTCATATTAGTGCTTGGATGAGCTTCCCAAGTGAAAATTTTACAATGACAGCATCATTGTTTTGTATTAATTACATGGAAACGCCCAAGTTCCTAATTATGGTTTTAGAGCCTCGCCTGGTTCCCATTCCCATTTTTTTCTTTCACTTTCTGCCCCTCTCATCCCTACCATGCATCCACATGCACCCAGCTGTTTACTGCCCTGTGTTCCTGGGCTAAACTGCTACCTTGCTTCGGATGCCATTGTCTATATAAGCATGTATATATAATTTTTAATATATTTTAATAGATATTTTAAAAGTTTGAAAAATTGAAATGATACAGAATTTCACTAAAAAAAATTACAGGAATTCAACGATGGATGTTATATTGGATATTGTTATCTTTAAATTAGTTGGTCAAATTACCAGATATAAGGATGCAAAAGTGGTCCCAAAATTGTAAAAAAAAAAAAAAATTAAAAGAGAGAGAAAAAGTGAAGCATTAACTTCTCCTCTCCACAGACCAGCAGAAATCAGCAGTACAGTTGAGCACACATTTGTCTAGTCAGCTGCTGGATGACCTCCACCTGCCACATAGGGGGTTTTCTAGGCTCTTCATGGCGTGGGAACAAAAAGGAAAAGAGAGGAGAAGCAATGTGTGCTATTTAAACAACAGCCCATTCCACATATCGGGATTATGAAAAATTTTGTGTTTTTATAATTTATGGTAAAATATGAATACATGTGTCATAAATAATCTAAACAACAATCTGAATGTACTAAACATGAGACATTATAATTCACTGGACAGAGGGCTGTGTTCTGGAGAAACTTTATGTAATGGAGATTTTTTTTATTTTAAAGAGAATAAAAACCAACAAGAAATGACACAGAATTTCAAAACAGGATGATAGGAAATTAACAGTGGTTATTATGTTGCATATTGTTGTTTTCAAAGTAGTTGCTCAGATCACCAGATGTAGGCATGCAGAATTCATCAAACAATCTAAGCACTAACTTCCTTTCAAAGGACTAACAAAGTTAGGAGTACAATTATTTTAACTATCTTGTGTGTAATTATGAACATATTGTTTCCCTAGCTTCTTTTTCCCTTTCCTCCAACCGAGTTGTTCTTTTTTTTGAGCAGGTTCTCTCCCTTCTACTGTACCTTTGGATCTTATTTACTCTTTCAGTTTCTTACAGGAGGGAGACAGCATGATGTTTACACATGTGATTCTGACTTATTTTACTCATGAGTATGTTCTCTAGTTGCATCCATTAAGATGTATTCTTAAAAAAGATTGATTGATTGATTGATTGATTGACTGATTGATTGATTGATTGATTTACATTTGGTACAGGGTCTCACTACACAGCTTGGACTTGTGATCCTCCTGTCTCAGTTTCCCCAGGGCTGGGAAAACAGGGATACACCACCACACCTGGTTTCAGGGGCTGGCACTGCATGTGGTATCAGGAACTAGACCCACATCCTTGAGCTTGCAGGCAGACACTTAGACCCCCCAGGTATCTCACCGGCCCAAGATGTATTTTTATACAACTACAAAGAAAGATAAACTCGAGGCTTTTATGGGTGATGGACATATTTTATATGGAATGTGAAGAGCAAGAGAATTTTAACAGAGTTTGGAATAATTCATAGTGTAGAGAGACAGTAGAAAGCACTAATCTAGTGGGCAGCTTGCAGTTTAGGGTAAAATGAATAAGAGAGCTTGTGGGGATCAGTAGATTACCTAGAGTGGCCCTCTCCCATAGCATTTTTGGTGGTGATGGGAAAATTTAATGCTCACATTGTATGAGAGGGAGCTCTGAAGTCTATTTTCAGTTTTCTCTTCTGAGAAAATTGGACAAGCCACTGGAGAGTATTGAGCAGAGGAATAACCTGATCCAAATTCTGTTTGGCAGAAATCATTCTACTGCTTTGTTAAAATGACACAAAGAATAGACTCTTGTTCTGCTCCCTGTACTGGGTGGGGATGGCTTATACCAGAGTGCTGTAAGTGGAGGGCATGGAACGTGATTGATTATTTATTTATTTATTTTGTGGTACTGAGGATTGAACTCAGGATCTTGTACTTGCCATGTTTTAAAGTTTTAAAATAAGTATTCTCTTTAAATTAGATTTGAGATACATGAATAAGAATAGAAAATAGTTCTACAGTTTTGCTTAAGTGGCTAGAAGAATGGGAATCTTATAAACTTCGATAGGTAGGATCAAAAGAGGCATAGGTTTTACAGAAGAGCAGAATCTGAGATCTGGAACCTAATAAGTTTAAAATGTGAGGTAAACATCTATGAATATATGCTTCGTGTATAGTTCAACAAGTCAATTTTGCAGAAAAAAATTAGAATTATCGGCATATCAATGACATTTAAAATCATGAAATTATGGGCTGGGGAGATAGCTCAGCAATCTAAGCACCTGCCTGGCAAGCTTAAGGACTCGAGATTGATCCCTGGTATCTCATGCCATGCCAGTTCTGAAACTGGGCATGGTGTCATATGCCTGTAATCCCAGTGCTGCAGAGGCTGAGGCAGGAAGATCACTATGAGTCTTCCCTATGTGATAAAACCCTGTACCAATTAAATATTTTTTAAAGAATTCATTTAAAAAATTAAGGAAATTAAGGAAAGAGTAAGAAAAAATGGAAAAGATCTGTGATGCAAGGACTGATTGGACTTTGCAAGATTCCACTGGCATTTAATGAAATGAAACCAGCAAAGGACTCTCAGGAGAATCTAGTGAAATAGGAGGAAAACCAGCCAGACTAGTGAAAATTTTAGAACTCAAGCAGTCCATTATGTTGAGTATGGCAACTGACTTTTTGGCTTAATAATGTGGGTCTATACATATGAAGGAAGGAGTAATTCATGATTTCAACCAACATAACCTTTTTTTTTTTTTTTGAGGGGGTGAGGTAGTGTGGACATACAGTTGATTGGTGTGCCCTAAAAGAAACTAGAAAGGCGCTATTGTAGATAGTAGAAATAGATAAGAGAGATGATTGATTTAGGGCAGAAAACAGTAAATTCTAATAAATTGTGATTGTGTGGGATGTAGGATTTAATTTGATAGAAAGGAGAAAAGTACCTTGTAAAGCAGACATAATTCCTTTTATTGGTTCTTGGATCCGCTCAGCAACCTCACTCACAGCAGGCAGTACTGACCATTTCAGTGATTTACAGCTGTCCTATTAACTTGATCAGCCTATCAAACTGACATTTCCAAAGTACAGTAACTGAATAATTTCACTTTTAAAATCCGATCTTATTTAAAGCCATATTAAAAGAAAATATCTTCCTTTCAAGTGAACAATGGTAGCTTATTTTCTGAGATGTGTAAGAATTATATTTCATAATGAAGAGCTTTATTGTAACCAAAGAAAATATTTTTCTCAACTGTTAATCAGAGGAATTCAGCAAGGGAGATGTATATAATGCATACATTAATGAAGTTTGATAAGTTTGATGGGTAAATGTGTAAATGTTTGCCAGGTCTTCCCCAAGATATTCAAGATTAATTGAAACTCAAAGGGATTAATTCCTTTGCCAAAAAGAGCTCAACTTTTTCATACAATATTCTCTCTCTCTCTCTCTCTCTCTCTCTCTCTCTCTCTCTCTCTCTCTCTCTCTTTTTCTCTCCCCCCCCCACTTGGTGAGCATTTTAAGTATTGAAAGAGTTATGAATTGTTGGTCTAACTAAAACATGCTGCATGTAAAACTCTACTGATGAAAATCTTCATTCCATGTGGGCATGTCAGACCTAAAAACAGTATACATAGGCATAACTGTTCAAAGCATCCTGAGGAACCCCAAGACTGATGTTGGACTTTCTTGAAGTCAATCTTTAAGGCATTATTTTTGTCTCTTGACTACTGCTCTGAGACATCATTCACTGATATGGTCATGCTATGAACACATGCATGAATAACAGCTGTGCATTTAGGAAAGGCAAACAGAGGTGTCTTAGTCACTTATCTCATTGCTGAGATAAAATACCTGATACCTAAAAGTAGGGATGGAAGGATTTAACCCACAGTTTGTGGAAGTTTCAGTCCATACTCACCTGTCTCAACACAGGGTGATGTGGCAGAGGAACAGCAGGGTGGAAAGACAGCAAAAGGAACAAGAGCAAAAAGGGAGGAGAGAGAAATAAAACTCTTTCTGTCCCATGTTCTGTGTGCAGGCTACCTGCCCTAGGGTGGGTGGAGCCCTCACACCTGTACTCCCAGCCTTGAACCAGGAACGAATCACAAACTCTACATTGACCCACCTCTGAAAAGCAGCCCATCCGACTGCATGAGGCTCTGAGGGACATCTAGACACAAACCATGACATAGAGTATGTAATTTTCTTTTCATTCACATCCACACCCCACTTCCCTCCCACAAAAACAGAGGTCAAAGGTTACACTGCAGGATATGGTGTCTCAGATAAATTAACCTGCCCTGGAACTTCCTTTCTTCTCTCTTCCTTTAACTCATCCCTGTGATAATCACCCAAGATTAATGGAAGTGATGTAGCAAATCCCTGAGTCACAGAGAGATTTGCTCTCAGGACTGACATGGAGTACTCTGGACACTACCCTATGCTGCTTTGCTCTGTAGAAAATCTCTGCTGAAATACAGAAAGTCTCCTGCCATTTCTATCATATTACTGATTTAGTGTTAACAGAATCTGAGGAGAAAGAAATGCCATTTGTGTTTCTTTAAGGTGACTGTATTCTTAATTGGACTTTTTAAATAGCTTGTATCTGGAAATACTTCAATTAAGTATCATTTACATTGTTAGATTACACAAATTGAACTCATTTCAGTATTTTTTATTATTTAAAACTTCTGTGTTATGCTTGTAATGTTAAATGAATATTATGAAAGATTTAACAAAATAAAAAGATGGAAATCAAAACAAAATAATAAGATACACGTGGTGACATACAACTATCATCCTATGACTCTGGGAGGCTAAGGTAGTGAGGTCCCAAATTCAAACTCAGCCTAGCTAACTTAATGACTTAGTACAAGTCTGTCTTAATATTTAAAAAATGGGGCTGGTGAGATGGCTCAGTGGTCTAAAGTACCTACTTAGAACAAGTTTAGGAAAGCACAGGGACTAGGGTTCAATCCTCCAGCACCACATTTCAGCCAGCCCCACCCCCTGGTGGGCTGAGCTGGCCACACACACACACACACACACACACACACACACACACATAAATTTTAAAAAAATATTTAAAAAAATTTCATTTATTTATTCGATACATGATTCTGCAATGCAGCTTAGACTCATAATTATCCTCCTGTCTCAACCTCCCCAGAGCTGGGATTACAGGCGTGTGCCTTTAGGGATCGAACTAGGGTGCTTGCACTTGCCAGGAAGGTGCTTAAATCCCCGAGATATCTCCTGAGTACAACATTAAAAAGAATAAATCAGAATATACCTCAATGTGAAGGCCTTTGGTGAATCTTAGGTACCACAAAACAAAGAAAGGAAAAAAGAAGGAAGAAAAGGAAGGAAGGAAGGAAGGAAGGAAGGAAGGAAGGAAGGAAGGAAGGAAGGAAGGAAGGAAGGAAGGAAGGAAGGAAGCAAGGAAAAATGGGAGGGAGGGAGGGAAGGAGGGAGGGAAGGAGGAAAAGTATCTTAACTTTTTCATTTGTAAAACATTTTAATTGCTAAGAAAATGCTTGATATTATTATTATTATTATTATTATTATTATTATTACTGAGGATTGAATCAGTCTTTTTTTGAGTCAGTCTTTCTGGACAAGAAAAAATATAGGGTTAACTTGGAGGCTTTTCTTTTCTTAGATATATTAGAATAATTGTGTAAGTTTTCAGTATTTGTAGTAAATCAAGTAACTGCGTCAACGAAGATTGAGTTCTTTATAGAAACCTTAGGATATTTTGATTAATGCCACTTTCCGATTCACTTATCTTTTCCTCTTTTTTTGTGTTTTTACTAGTCAATTATACAGCCTGCCAACATTTTCGTTATTAGATTTCATTCTATATTCTCATAAAGGCACAGAAGACTGAAACTTGTCCTGTTGCACTTTTTTAGTTCATTTGGAACTGAACAGTGGGTACAGAGGCATGCCAGGAAGAAAATTCAGTTCAAGCGATACAGATGGCTAAATTTCACAAAAGGAATGTGAGAGGAGTGATATTAATTTCATTATTTACTTGCTGTGACCTGTTGATTTCTTTTTGATACTCCTTAGTCTTTCATTGTACAATTAGGTTTTTTTTTTTTCCAATTAGGGTTAAGGAGAGCAATTAAATACCACACTAAAAAGGTCTTTTTATTTGTTTTGTTATTTTCAGGAGGTATCTAGGTGTAAAGCATGCTTACCACTTTGGTTTCTTTTAGGGTTTTTTTAGATCCATCAGATCATAGGATGTTTCCCTAAGAAGAGACTTGTATACCATCAATCTAAATATCTATTCTACTTTATTTATTCTTACATTTTATTTTCATTTAAAATATTTGACATAGATCAAGAAGATTATGGGGCCAAAGAGGAAAGCGATCGATGACATAGAGTGGGCCTAAGGAGAGTCACATGGGGAGAAGACACTCTCTCAGGCTTTCACAGAGAGCACATTGGCCAAGCAATGGTCGTGACTCATCCACATGGCTGCACTGATAAAGGTTCTACAATCTGACGTACAGGATCTCAGGACAAATCCTGAGGGCATTTCATTGACCTTTTCAGACCAAAAAGCTACAACTCTTGTTGCACAGGTCCTGCTTTACCTTGGTCTTAACCATCCAGTAGAAAAGTATGAAGCCGAAATATAAGAAATAAAGCCATGCTGTTAAGTTAAGCTGTGAGTGACTCAGGTCAATAATTTCTGTCATTGCCAGTTAAACATAAGACCCAATGCTATTATGGGCTACTGGACTCTTTTAGAATATTTTGCTGAGTTTACACAGCTATAATATTCAGTAACTGAACTTAGGAAAAATGGGGTACACCGATGAATGTCCATTCTGTATCTGTGTATTCAAAGTGGTTGGGGTAGATATATAGTTGCATTGTCTTAATGAATGGAATGATTTGTTCTATTGGTGTTTGTAAATAGGATCACAAGTCCGCATCTTGTACAGCAATTAACCACTAAGAATAATATATGCAGTGTATTATTTGTTGAAACTGTACTTCCGATTTGATTTGAAACTGTCTCATTGCTATATGTTTATCAATAAAACTGTAGAAAAAAAATAAATAAAATATTTGACATACACAAAATGCATATACCTAAGGAGATTCACTTGCCTGCCTTGATACATGCATATTTTACACTGATTGTGATCGAGTTAAATTAGAAAATATATCTAGGAAGCAAGTTACCACTTCAGGTGTGCGATGAAAGCTCTTCTCTGGTCTCAAGGCGTTTGCCGACCTCAGGTTCAGCCACTACCTGCACCTGACTAGTGCTCTTCTGGATGTGTTTGTAAGAGTCACATGGAGTGAAGTGTAGATGTGGATAGGCACACACTTATTCATTCTCTATGTGGACATAATTAGTCTACAATTATGGTTTAATGGCTTCTTTTGTTTTCATTTGGTTCCTCTTAATGTGTTATAATATGTGCTTAAAAGTCAATTAAAAATTTTAAAAATTAAAAAAAATTTAAAAGTCAGTTAGGAAATTCAGATGTCTTGAAAAATAACTTTCATCTAATAGTTCCAGGGAAGCATATATCCAAAGTTAACCTGTACTTTAGTTCTAAGTATAATAAAGTAAATTTTCCATTCTAAGTGTGAAACTATGTGCACATTGGTTGGCATTGTACCTCCCAAAGCTGATGATCCCTGGGCATACTTTTGCATTTATAGTACTTACTTCTGTCTCTTCCAAATAGAGAGCAGCTTCCTTGTATTGACCCTATGTATCTGATATTTTGTGCATATAATCTTTAAACAGTTCTGATGCATGAAGACTATTTTTCCAACTCATAGAATTAGAAGACTGCTTAGTAAGAAATACAATGGAGTATAAATATAGTCTTCATTTTGAGTAGTTACAAAACTTTTGACAGTTTGGAGTGAGGATAAAGTATTAAGAAGAATAAAATACAATATTGAGTAAACTAAATTGCATATGTTACTGTTTTTAAATATTTCACCATCGCTTCTACCTTAAGTGTGGCAAGGAATATTTATCTAAAATTGCTATAAATATTCCTAGTATAATAATATATCAGTCACTTACCTAAAACAATATTTATATAGTTTGTATAGATTACATATTAAGGTTCAAATTATAACATAAAATATTACTATACAGATTATCTGACATATTATCCTACATAACTTTGTGAGTAATAATAAAAATATATTATCCTGTATAACTTAGGAGTAAGTTTTGCCCATTTCTCTTTCCATTATTTTTACATTATTGATATAAATAATACTTATGCTGTCAATAACTATAAATAAATATATAGCTCCTGTTCTAACACCAATACAAGTTATCAGGGTTTTTTCCAGAACATAATATTCTTGAAGCATTTAGTCTTTTTTAGGTTTTTAGTACAAGGTCTACAGGATCTCACTACACAGATTGGACTTGTAGTGATCCTCCTGTTTTCAGCCTCCCAAGCACTGGGATTACAGGCACACAACACCACATCCAGTATCATGCTTATTTGCCATCTCAGCACACTCTGGGGGTGGGGAGCTGGCCCTGCAGGCTCCCAATTGAACCTTGGCCCCTATATCTGCCTGAGCAGGTACTTTAATCCACTGAGCTATCTGACCAGCCCAGCCTTTAGTCTTCTATGACTACAATCCCCATAAACATTCTAGAGAACGTATTTCCCCACTGGGAAGAATGAGTTAATTCCAAGTTAGTGTGAAGAATACTAACATAGTATCATCATTACCCATGAGAGTTTTATTTCAGTTATTTAACATACTTTCCAAGAAAATTTATAATTTACTGTGTTGGAAAGATGAATAGAGGCATATACTTGTTTTTACAGTTGTGGAAACATCCTTGAATTTCCTTTTCTAGTTTTTCCCATCTCTTCTCAAGAAGTGATATTCATACAAACATGTAAATATGAACTTACATATTAAGCATGAGTAAATGACCCATAGCATAAACTTTATTTTTGTTAGCATATAACTTTAGATAAAAAGTTAGTCAAATGATATAATTTAAAATATCCATCAAAAAGAAATATATAGATTTCAAAACCTGAATTTAACTGGTAACAAGGGGTTCTAAACAATAATATAGAGTCCAGATCCTGAGGATAAAATGGATGCAGGAGGACTGCTGTGAGTTTGAGACTTGCCTGGGCAACACAGGCAAGTTCAAGGCCAGCCTGCACTTAGAAAAAGCAACCTCTCAATATGGGAATAAAGAACAATAGAGGGATTTCAAGAAGCTCAATATGGTGAAAGGAGTTTCAGAATACAGGATGCAGGAAGAAGGAAATGCCAGAAAATAAGCAAATAGGAGATAATCCCAGGCCTCAGGGACTTCAAGTAGTCAAATGATGAATTAAGCACATTGTCATGAAGTGTGTTCTACAAGGCTGGACACACATATCTGGAGACTGGGAATTGACTGTATATTGAATTAATGCTGACAAGAGCTGATATATGTCATAGTTACCGAGAAGTACAGATCTGTATGTAGGTATTTTGAGAAAAAAAATAAATACATACTTGGATAATAAACACTGGAAAATGTGACAGTTGTTTGAGGGGCAATTTTAGAAATTGGACCAAATATCAGCCCAAAGAGAAATATTAAGGATAAGCCCCGTTGAGGTGAACTACAGCAGTGTATCAGCCCCATACTTGTGACATAAAAGAAGATAAATAAAAAACCAATATGCAGACTCTAAATTTAAGTATGATACTGTGAGGAAAAAGAGTAGGATTGCTGGGCAAGAGCAAGATGTTTGAAAATCACACCTGTAGCTTGGTGTCCATTTTACACAGTCTCTTCAGGATGAAGAGAGGAAAGATGAGATAAAATACGCTGAGGACCCAAGCTATCCAAGAGAACAGAGTTCCTGGGTTCGGAGGACACCAGCGTTACACCATTTTAGTCCAAAAGAACAGAAAGGCAGAGAGAACACAGGCCTTAGAACCTGAAACAAGATATAAGTCAAGGTGTAGGGTCAAGAATTTAGAATGGACTCGAGAAAGGCCAGAAGCATGGAGGCAATTATCACATTTGATGGAAATTTGCTATTAATAGGACAAATGGTTGTTGGATGTCTCTTAACAAGATGGATAGAGCTCAGTCACTTCTGTCCTTTAAACTTTGCCCCCAAAGGGCAGGCTAAAGTGGGACTGAGCCTGCACATGACAGCTAAGGTATCCCTGTTTATGGTGAAAGACTGATTAGGGCAGGAGACTTAGGACTGTCATAGAGTTAGGGAGGCTGATGGAATGGTCAGACAGAAGTATTCCTGTCT
This sequence comes from Octodon degus, assembly GCF_000260255.1. Classification (NCBI taxonomy): domain Eukaryota; kingdom Metazoa; phylum Chordata; class Mammalia; order Rodentia; family Octodontidae; genus Octodon; species Octodon degus. Next base: position 896,544 of record NW_004524631.1, on the reverse strand, counting down.
CCTTTTTTCTTTATCCATCTATTATTGCATATTTTGTAATGTGCAATTTTTAATGAAATGCCTCAGAAAAATAATAACTTTGTGTATTTTTTTCTGGAGCTGCTAAATGCTATTTTCACAGTAACGAGGCTGTTCTTCAAAATTGACCTCATTCTTTAAAATCTGTTATCAATTAAGAGCTTGATTGATGTAGAACAAAAGCATGTAGCAGAATTTCTACTTTCAAAAGCAACTGTGATGACAGTCAGCTTTGGCAAGTAAGAGGTCACAGTCCTGTTTGCAAAAGTCAAAAACTGAAAAGTGATTATATTTATTTGAAATGATTTATCAAATAAGTCTTTGTATTTTTAGAACTCTGTGAAATGACTGTTCTTTTCTTAATGTAGATGGATCATTCAAGAGAAAATAAATTTTCCCATATTATATAAATACTTGTACTTTTTCTTAAGCTTTAGTTCTGGAATTCATAACAGAATTCCCTGAAATCTTCCCCTCCCCTGATGCCAAAGATGACTAAGGTTCTATATCATGAAATTTAGTTACCTTAAGCACGTTTCCTTTCATTCCACTAAAGAAAACTTTCTCTTTATTTAATAATGCACATGTGTGGATAAATTTAAAAATGAATTGAACATAGAGAATTAGAGATACCTTCATTAATCCCCCCACAAGTAGCATATTACTGTCAGTCTCATACAAGTATATGCACTTTCTTAAAATGTTACATTTCTTAAAATGTTACATTTTTGTTTGTTATTTTAATCAGTTTACTTATCAACTTCCTATCATTTGAATTTTATGACTCATGCTGATTATGTTTTCATTTATTTTTGTGTTTGCATACTATGCTATAAAGGGACTTGTCATAATTTGTTTAGCCCTCTGTACTGCATGTGGAAATCATTGCTGTTTTTCTTAACCTCACAAGTAATATTTCCATAAAGAACATTGTCCATAAAATGTATTGCACATTTATGATTTTTTTTCTACTGGAGTTTTACAAGTAGAATTGACATGGAAATTTTAGAATTATTTGGCAAATTAAAGTTAAAAATTTTATCCTTATAGAAGAACATCTTATCAGTGTATAAATAACCCTCAATTATAAAACAGTTTATCTGCCTGTCATGTTGGTGCATACCTGTACTCTCAGCATTTGGAAGGTTGAGGGCAGGAGGATTGCTATGAGTTTGAACCTTCCTGATCTCAATTGCTCAAACATAAGCAATTCAAGGTGAGCCTGTGCTTCACTAGAGTGAAACCCAATCTTAGAAAAAGCAATCTCTCCATATGGGAGTAAGAACAATACCTAGAAAATTTCGAATAGCTCGATAGAGTGAAAGGAGTTTCAAAGTAGAAGATGCAGGAAGAAGGAAATGTCAGAAAGGAAGCAAATACGAGATAATCGTGGGCCACAGGACATCAAGCAGTCAAATGACGAATCAAGCACATTGTCATGAAATGTGTTCTACAAGTATTTGGACACGTGTACCTGGAGACTGGGAATCGACTATATATTCAACTAATTCTGATGAGTGCTGACACAGGTCATAGTTACCTAGATACAGATCTATAATTTCCTAAAAGCTCTGAGACCAGATATTTTGGATTTTTAAGTTTATATGTCATAGTAATATAACGCATAGCTCTGTAACAAGGTCTCAGTTTGTACAGATAATAAAATGAAGTAATGTTTTCGTGACTAATAAATGGTTTACTCTTGTTTGGCTGCCTTAGTATATTAAGTAAAAATGCGGCACTGCCCTTGAGTGAGTTTGCTGCAAACTTACAAAAATGGCTTTGGTTTTCGTAGTATTTTTGAATTTAGCAAACTCATGTAAGAAATTTTGAATATTTATTGCTATTGGCTATTCATTTCTAAGAATGTGATGAATGAGGAGGTAAATTACACTAAAGGGCTAGAAAAGATTTTTCTTGCTATTCCTTTACTAGAAAGGAAGCAATCGAGGTTTTATTTCTGTTCCCTTTCTAAACAGGTACTATCCCAAGGTTATATAAATTGTATTTTGTTGAAACAAGTGAACTATTTTTCTCTCACTGCCTTTTCCTATCCAATGATATATTAAAAACAATAGCAAATCTTACACTCTGACAATCAAGAATATTTTTTGTCTGGAAAGTCCCCTGGTAGGAATTAGATTTTAGAAGCAAATATTTTGATTAAATATTTGCAAGGCATAAACTGATATTTAGAAAGGAGACTTATCCTCAGATTTTTTCATTAACAAGATGATTATTGCATCTCTTTCCAGCTTAAAATTTATCCTTGTTAATAACAAAAATAAAATGTGGAATTGGCTGTTTATGTAACACTTGAAAAAGTGACTTGCTGGGAGAAAAGTTGAAACTCCTTTCTATGTGTAATTTGTGTTATGGAAATGTTTTCTTTTCCTCTTTGTACATTCAACTTGATCTTTCTCAGAAATACAAAAGTCATTATCATTAGATAAAAATGCTAGGAACAGACAATCATAAACCTAGATGAGGTAATTCATTTCCTGTGCCACGGCTATTCAAATAGTTCTCCATCTACATTATTCTCAAATGCTATATCCACTGTGATTTATGTATCTTTCTTTGGTATCATCTTATATTTCATTATTCCTATTCAGAGAATTTTGTTCAACTTCTCATATTGCTCATTCTTTCTGTAATTTAAATTCATTACTGCTAATGCTATTTTCAGTTAAAACAAAGAGAAGCACTATCACTAAATTATATCTGTTCTCATTTTTAAGATTGTATTATTGTTTAACTTTTATTTCTCCACAGTGAAAAATATTTCTTAAAAAACTATGCCTTGAAAATTACTTTCATACCCTTTATAATGGGTCAAGAGCAAAACAAAAGTTTTGCAAAGTAATAATAATAAAAATGGTTGGGCTGGTGAAATAGCTCAGCAGACTGAAGTGCCTGCTTAGAAAGAGTAAATCGTCCAGGGTTTGATCCTGGAATACCCTGTCGGCCCCACCCTTGGTGTGCACTGACTGGGCAAGGTAGCGCATGCCTGTATTCTCAGCACTTGGGAAGCTGAAAACAGATGAATCACTATGAGTACCATTTGTGTAGGGAGACCCTGTAGACGCCATACCCTATAGACCCTTGTACTAAATACCTAAAAAAAAAAAAAATTGTGACAATTTGTCATTCACTTAGCTAGTATTATGGTGAGCTAATTGAATGGCTAGGCACCATGTGATTGTGAATAAACCATTGATTGCATTAAACGATATAAACAAATTGAGTGTCACCTGTCTCTTGGGGCTTAAAATACATGCCAGAAGAGATAACATGGAAAAACAAATGCATTTGCATTTAGAAGGTGAACCTGTGGTCAGATCTTAGTTCTATGTTCTGTATCTCCATGAGCAATATGGACAAGTCAACTAAAGCCCTCAGTGCCTAGTTTTTTGTAGGATACTTTTAAGATTAAATGAAATGATTTGATGTAAATGATAGCTCAGTTGTGGCCCTCAATAGGCGCCACAAGATAAAACAGTAACTCTTTATTCACTAAAAGAAATACCAAGTACATATTAGGTATCAAGAATTCCTTTGAAACTATTTCATCTCTATATTACATGACCTAGTCCTGAGACCTTATAGTCTACAATAGTCTATAAACAGCAGTATGTGAATGGAGAAATACACCATGGCAATAAATTCATAAATTCATAGCAAAGACAAGACAGGACACTACAGAAGAAGATAAAATGAACACATTCCTTGCAAGCTTTTTAGTCAGAGAGAGCAACTGAGATCCACAAATAATTGCAGATGAAATAAGTAAAAGAATCACGAAGGATGTTCTGCATAGACTTAGAAAAACATGCTAAAGGGCTTATAATTTCACAGAAATTTCTTGTAACTCAACTGTTAAACGTGACTAGAAGCTTGGGTAGAAAGACAGGTAAAGGGAAATGATGAGACAGCAGAGACCAAAGCCCACAGTGGGAGCAATGCCAGTGATTGAAGGTATCTTGGCTTTCTGGAATTGAATTTATGTCTTGAATTTTATCTAAAGCTCAACAGGTACTGAAGTGTTTCCATAGGATAAAGAGAGGAGAGGTAGAGATAAGTACTCAGGTATGGTGATACAAGCTGAGGAAGTTCCTGTCTGACATCTTATATTCAAGATAGACAATCTCTTGTGATTAAACCACTTGCTGAGGATGACACAGAAAGACTGAGGCAGGGATATTAGCTGGGTGGAAGATGTTCCTAAAAAGCTCCATTAGGACTTGAATTGATTGTAGGATTGCAAAAGATTTCAGGATATTGTGGAAGATAGTCTTAGGGTGTATGAAAGTATGCTGTGGTCATTAGGAAAGTATGCAGCTCTGGTACCCCTGCAAGAAAGGCAGTCACCCTGTTATAAGATGTGTTCCTAGACCTCTGGCTGTAAGCTTGGCCAGAGTTTGCTTTAGGTGTAGAAAGACACCTCTTTAAGCATGTTGTTTCCCCTGATTTCTGGGGAATCTATACTGTAAAGTGTGATATTAACTTGAGCATGTGTACATCTTTTCTTTTTAGCAGTTTTCATCATACCAGTTTTAAATGCACATTAGGTGGACCACTTGCAACCTATATGGAGGGATTTATCAGACAAGCAAAGCAGAAAAATCAACTGAGGATACAGGAAGGTTGGCGACTTAAGTGGTAGATATGTAGTCTACATGTGCACAGAGAAGAGTGGGAAGGCGAGAGAGTTCTGAGGTGGGGGAATCAGCTGATTTCATGAACTAGAAATAATGGCAGTGATAACATATTGATGAAGATGTCTGTCAAAAACTGTGCTACAAATTATACCTGATTACCATTATCTATAATAATACCATAATACCATTATCTGTAGAATCCTGTACATTTCGTGAGAAATATAGCAGAGCTGTGAGCTGCTCAGAGTAGGCCAGGTAATGGTCAAATTGATCTGCCTCTACACCTTTGAGGATTTTCCTTCTAATTTCTTCTCTCAGGATTCTCAGAGGCTAACTGATCAATTAAATAAACTAATTGGAATTAATTATCGAATGACCCAATGTGCTCTGCATTCAGATAATGTTTATTATATATACCAGAATGCTGGCCTTTTTACTCAAATGAATAATTATTTGGGGCTTTGGCAGAGAAGAGAGAGGTTATAATTTAGAGTACAGAGAATCTCCCATCCCTTCAATGAACATTTATGTCACTGTCTTCTCTACAGATGTAAAATTATGGAATAAATTAAATACACATTAGACTCTGGACTCTAGTCTTAGGATTAGTTATGAAGCATCTGATGTCTTGCTCACTGCTTCACAACCCACCCACATTACCCATAAGAGTGGATGGCACATGTTAAAGTTGTAATACATATTTGGGAAAAAAAAATAGTTGTAGTATATTTAGCCTATCATTGTCTTCTTTGAATAAATGCAATCGCTTCTCCTGTGTGAATTGAAATATGAATTTTTTTAAAGTGAATTAGCATGGCTAATGCCATTGTTGAATCTAACATGCTTTAGTTAATATTATTCATGGCATCATCCATAATGATGTATAACTTTTGAAACAACTATGTTGTACGTTTCAATTAGCATGCTCTTATATACATACTACCATAACTTCTAAACATTTTGATATCTTACTATGTATGCTGATAGAGTTTTATTTTAATCCTCTTAACAAGTCTATAAAATAATACCATTATCTTCATTTTGCAACTAATGATACTGAAACACAGATATGTGGAGTAAATTGCTTGAGTCTAATGAGCAGCAAATATCAGTATTGAACTCAAGAATCTACATCCTGAGCCCACATTATTCCCATGTATACGCTATAGCTGTGGTGATGGCGGCTAACCTACAGCATGCCTGGCACAAGCTCTAAGCTGTTCAACATCAGTGCTTCATCGCCTCAATCTCCTTCTCAGAATATAATTTAAATGCTTGTGCACAGATTTAATGAACTTTCACCCATGTCAGTAACCTTTGAAATTCTATCCGATCCAGCATTTTTATAGAGACAAATGACTTTATGAAGGGATCTTCATATGGTTCTATGAGGAATAAATATTTGAAATGCATTTTGACTTGTCAAACTTTATTAAAGAGCCATCAGAATACCTGTCATTAGGAAATCATTTTTTCTGTGCTCTAAAATAGTTTTGTAATGTCTATTGCATTAGATTTTAGAAATGCATGATCATGAATATATTGAAACATACTTGCTTTAAAATATAAACTTAATTATCTAATTGTATTCTTTCTAGAGCAAATAATACTGACCTTGGATGTGCAATATTTAAAAACAAATCAGATACTTGAAAGCACCGCAATATATTATATGACTGTACCCTAGGACTCTTTCTCAACATCTTTATTCACAAAAGAATGACACTCAACACAAATTGAATGAGCATAACAACATTCAACAAATTGAAGATACTTCTGGGTACATAGACAAACACATATATACATACATGATCTATCTATTTATCTGTCTATCATCTATATATCACACCTCATAGTGCCTATGATGTAAAAATGTTCAATATTTTCTGTCTTAATGCATTTAACTATTTAGTTATGCTAATTCATGCAAAGACACATTTCTATAAAATAAAACAGATGGCAATTATTATTTTCTTTGAGTCTAAATATCACTTTTTGAAATCAAATTATTTTTTTACATTTCTGAAAAAAGTGCGGAATGCAGAATTTCTAATTGTCCTCTGTCATCTACAATAAAAAAAAGCAGCATCACTCTGTTTGGCATTTTAACACACACTATTGAAAGTTCTAATTTTTTTTTTAATCCATACAAGGAACAGGCTGCTAATTTTTTCTTCTAGTCTTGGGCTCAATACTTAGATGGCTTCTCCTCACCTTTTGGGTTGACAATTTTCTCCAGGTTGCTGCTGATGACATGATAAAGCTCTGCATAGAAGACCCTCAGGGCCAGCACCATAGTCCTGAGATTCCCGTAGGCTGCCTCATATTTCTCACGTACCAGGGCCTAGTAATCTATTACTTGGGTCATCTTAGAGGCCTTCTCCACAACATCCCCACATTCTGAGAAGTACCCAGAAATGGTATCTGGAAGGCTTCTACTTTGGTCTGGACTACATTCACCCTTTCCAGAACTTTTTCCTGGATTGCTGCTCCAAAATCATTTCCATCCTCCATCTTGGGGATCAGGTGCTGATCCATACAAACACCAGAATGCGCTTCTCTTTGAGAGTCCACACTTCAGGGTTAACTAGAGTGAGCAGGGCCAGGGATTTCTCATTCCCAGGAGAAAGCCACACTTAGGGACTTCTTTCTTCTCCTGCTTATCTGTTTCCATCTCATCATCTTTAGATGGAAGGTCTGATATAGGGATGTCCAGCGGACCCAAAGGGAGGTCAAGTCTGCTACATCGAGGGAGTCCTTGTGCAAGAGCTGACTGAGGTATATGATTTTCTGTGGCAAAAATCTGTAGAGGAATTCCTCAGCCTCCTAGAAAAGATTTTGTCTGAAGATGTCTACCTGTTTGCAGGCCTCCTTGCTCAAGATTTGGCCATGCTGTTCCACGTGCTAGATCTCCAGGGTAGCAGCTCCTGAAAGTTCTCAATTGTTAATGTGAGAAAGAAAGAGAAAAGTAGGATTCACATTTTAAAATAACTTTTGTAGTTAAGCATGTAGCCCAGTGGCACAAGTGCCTATCTGGAAAGCTTGAGGTCCTGATTTCAATTCCTGGTACCAGAACAAAACAAACCAAAACAAAACTTTTGTAGAGGAAACTGGTAGAGTAAATACACTTGAAATTACCACTTTTAAAACTGATTTCTCTTCTTTACTGACATATAGTCAGCAAACAGTAGAGCTTTGACTGTCTTTTGTTTAATTTCAACATTGGCATTCACTCTACAACAACATGTAGTCTGCTACATACAAGTATTATAAAAACAACACTGATAGTTTCCTCCATGAAAAACTTAAAAGAAGTGACCATCAATTTTCAGTAGAAAAATCTAAGCAGAAGTCATTTTAAAATGAAGATTTTTAAAAACTCTTTAAAATTGGTTATATAGATTATTGTGGCAGATTCATACATGCATCTAATATACATTGATCATTTTCACTCACAACAGGCTCTTGATCTCATAAAAGAGCTTAAATGATTTGAAATAATTATTCAGATAATTCTATTTCATTTTCTCTTGGATTATTACAGAAAGCTATAAAATGTTCTTTTTGGATAGCATAAACCAAGAATCAGCCAGCATGTCATGCTATTACAAGCTAGAATTAATTCTAAATTCTAGCTTCATGGAATGTTAAAGTGTGCCGAATGGAAAAGGAGAAATAGAGCCGTACAGAGTTCTTAGGCTAATTAAGCTCATTCTTGTCAGATAAAAGCAGCATCTTCACAAAAGTACCAATCTAAGACTGATTGGACACTAACAATTAGTTATTCTA
>NW_004524631.1:882156-887851 GCF_000260255.1 Octodon degus | reverse complement strand
TTTTGTCTTCTATATTTTGTAGACATCCTGAGATTTATTGTCTGATCCTTGATTGGAGTTATTCCAGTGTCAATCTTAGTATTTAGTGCATCAATGCTGATTTTAAATTTATTATGGAATGCTGAGATTTCTTGTTGTTTCAGCATTCTTTGAATCTGAGCTTGTCCTTTTCTGAGCATAGATGTATGAAATTAGTCTGAAAGATAAAGCTTTTTAGTACTAAGCCAATTACTATGCTCAGGCATTTGTTTTTAGTAGTTTATTAACTTAGTAATATTTGAGCGTTACATTTATCTTCCTTTGTTGATATTCCTATATGATTTACCTCAGTAATTACCATTGTAAAACTATGTGCTTCTACCAATTTTACACAAAAATTGCTATTTTAGCATCAGTGATTTGTAATTATACTACTTAAAGCTTTTAAGATAGATATTCTTACAGAATTCTTATGAATTAAGAAAATTTAAGTGCCTTAAGTCTTTTGGCAAATATCTTTAACACATATCTTTATACTTTAAGACACAGAGCTAGAATAGAGTACTAATTCCTGTGACTATGGAAATTATTTTATATGTATTTTATAGCATGCAGATTGGCTTAATAAAATTTTTGTTTGTACCTTGTTCTGAATTCTCACTATAGAATTGTGAAACACATAGTTTTTGGTAATTAATAATGATCCATGATTCATACTGGACAGGGAAAAATCTCACCTATTGGATTATTTTGAATTGTATTAAATTGTACATCTGATCCACTTGTGTTGTTGAATCTAAAATACCCTTCTCGAGAAATAACTTTTATACCACTAAAATTTAATTTACGGGGCCAGGGAGATGGCTCAGTAGAATAAGTGCTTCCCTGGCAAGTGCAAGGGCCTGAGTTCAATCCCTAGTTCCACCAAAAAAAAAAAAAAAGGAAATTTAATTTATGTAAGTATTACATTATGCATTGTATTTCTGACCTGCCCAGAAACAAGAGAAAAACTAGGTAAAACTATGGAAAGTGGTTCAAATATGTGTCATCCTACCCTCCCGCAGCTTTGATTTTAAAAAAAAAAAAAAAAAAAAAAAAAATATCAGTATTAATTTAAGTTTTGTAGTCTGAGCTTTCAGCTGTCTGCCCTCTTGTGGGACTACCAACAAATAACTGAAAGCTAAAATAATTAATAGTGAGAATTCAAGGGTTGGCCAAATAGCTCAACAGATTAAAGTGCCTGCAAGCAGGTGCAGGGGCCTGGGCCATTATGGCTCCGCCCCAGGGGCATGCTGAGCTGGCAATTGAGACTGGGCGTGGTGGTGCACACCTGTAATCCCAGCTCTTGGGAGGCTGTAAACAGGCAGATCACTAAGAGTCCGATCTAGTAATGAGACCCTGGATACTCTGTAGACCCCTCCCTAAAGTACAGGAAAAAAAGTGAGAACTTAGAAAAAAAAATAGACAAGCAGAGAATAAATAAGACTCAGAGTCGAGTCTTATGTTACAGTACGATGTACCTCATATACTATGAATAGTGTGCTGTGTGAGATAGATTTTTGAGGAATGGCTTTGATCACTTGCACTGAATAGGAAAAATAATGAAAGAGATTTAGTTAATCTTTCCTGCATTGTATGTGTATTACCCTGTATATATCTGCTGACAAAATATAGAAGAAAAATAAATTACCTCACTTTTTGTAATGTAAACAATAGCTGTTTTGATAATTCTCTTTTTGAAAAGAAAAAGGTACTGGTCGTTTTTTAAAATTAAATTTAATGAAAATAATCACATGCGTCATTCATGCACTATTCTTCCAAGAACTGAAACAGGTAAGTTATTTTAGTGGAAAGGTATTTATGCTATAAAATTGTTTCATTTTGTTAAACAACATAAGCCTTATTTAGTAAATGATTAATTTTTTCAACTAATGCGTAACATTGTACACATTAATGAGGTATCAGGTAGATTTTAATACACATATAAATTGAACAATGTTTAAATAAAGTTAAACATACCCATAAAATTAAACTTCTGATTGTAAACCTTTCAAATTTTAAAAACATATGGTATATGTTATTATGGATAATTGTTCTGCTGTGCAATAGCACACCATAATTTCTTATTTCTTGCAGTAATTTAGTAGCCTTTGAATCACACTTTTTATATCCCTTAGTCTCCCCAGGCTCTGGTCACTACCATTTTTCTCTTAACTTACATCAGATCAACTTTCTTAGATTTCATAAAGAAGTGAGATATTGCTGTCTCTCTGTGCCTGGTTTCTTTAACTTAATGTAATGATTCCTATTTTACTCTACCTTGTCACAAATTATAGGATTTCGGGCTAGCGAAATAACTCGGCCATCTAAGCTCTTGTGTAGCAAGCGCAAGAACCCAGGTTTGTTCCCAGGTACCACACAGTGTGGGACGGAAACTGGGCATGGTAATGCACACCTGTAATCCCAGCACTAAGGAGACTGAGACAGGAGGATCACTATGAGTCTGATCTGCGTAGCGAGACCCTCTGCCAAATAAATAAATAAATAACAGGAATTCAATCTTTTGCATAGGTGACTAATATTCCATAATATACACATGCCACATTTGCTTTATCAATTTCTCATTTTATGAACACAGGCTGCTTCCATTTCTTGCCCACTGTGAGTTCACATGGAAGTACAGATTTTTTAAATATGTGATCGTATTTATTTATTTTCTGACTTATAGTCAGCAGCAGAATTGCTATGGTAGGTTTATTTTTAGATTTTTATTTTTACTTCTGAGAAATTCTATGGCTGCACTAATTCACGCTCCCACTAAGAGTGTGCGTGGGTTCCATTGCCAGCACATGCTACTGTCTTTTGCCAACAGCCATTCACAGAGGAGTGATTCATCTCATCGAGTCTTTGATTGTATTTCTTTGATGATTATTCATGTTGAGCATTTTGCCTGTTGGCCATGTTTCTTTTGAGAAATGTCTGTACATGTGTCATGTTCCCCTTTAAATTTGATTATTTGTTGGCATTCCTTTTTTTTTTTTGCTATTTTTTTGAGTTTCTTATATATTGTTGATATTACCCCCTTCCCAGATGTAGAGCTTACAAATATTTTCACTCACTCTAAAAGGAGAGAAAAATATAGCTTTATTTGATATGGTTTTTCAAATATTTGTATTTGTACATGTCTTTCTGGATAAAAATATTAATTTTCCTGGAATATTCTTGTAGGAAAGGTTAACTATAATTTATTGAAATACATTTGACGTTTAAGAAAAGCAAGCCTGATTTTAAATTTTAATGAGATACTTATTTTCTTCAAAATATCTGTACCTTTCAACTTTGAATTTACTAAACACAGCAAAGATTAAAGTACAATTATCACCACTTCATAAATTGAGGCTAATTTTAAAACAGTTAATGAGGACAATCTCTACAATTAAACCCAAGTTTTATTCAGTACTCATATTTCTTAATCAACAGCTTAATGTGTTCATAACAGTGTTTACATTTTTGTAACTAACCTATCATAGCGTATTTGAAAAGGTCATTTTGAATATTTTTCTATAAGGTAATATTTTCTTCCAATTCTCACTAAATCATTTACTTAATTGCCATGGCAGCCTAATGTTAGGTATTTGAGAGAAAATTGGAGCATGTCCTTGGTTTACAGTTAGTTTTTTTAATAAGTGATATTAAATATTAAGGTTCGTATTTCCTTCATATAAAGCCTACCTATGTCTCTCAGGAGCACCAAAATAGTGGCTAGATCTTCAATCTATCATAAGTGAAAACTATTTTTTTCCTATAAGGACATGATATTTGAAGTCTTGGACTCCTGAAAGCCGTTTGCTTCTGTTGAGGTATTTAGACAAAGAATCTTGGAATCTAGTCAGGTCTGTACAATGTTCTAACTCATTGCTTACATGTCTGACAGTAACATCTGGTTTCACAGATGCTGAGTTCTAGAAAGCCATAATTATTTTGAGAGAAGAGAGAAGTTGTCTCACACAGTTATCGTCATGCTACCATCTCAGGCGTTAGAAAGAGGGGAACATTTTATACTTCTCTGCCAGCATATGTTTTCTCAGTTTTGATGATGAAATCTCTGGATTATATACAACACTGAGATTAAGAATATTATGTGTTTTTTAGCAATAGAAAGGCTTTAAAAGTGTATGAAGAACATGATGGAAGTGTTTTGTCTTTTCCAAGTGCCTGCCTAGAATCTATGGAACTAGGTGGCAAAAATTCATAGACTAGCTTATGACCAAAAAAAAAGTTGAAGAGAAAATAACATCTCTTGGTTTCATACTCTTATCTTGGAACCAGTCATAAATAAGACTGTCAGATTTAAATTGTATCAATTGAAGAACTTATTTCCATAGGTTTTGTCTAAACAAGCTCAAATCTCTCTCTCTCTCTCTCTCTCTCTCTCTCTCTCTCTCTCTCTCTCTCTCTCTCTCATACATTATTATTAAAAAGGATCTGACAGGTGCCAGTGAGTCTATACATTGTTTGTCTTCTACAGAAATATCTTATATGCTGGGTGCACCCACAAGAATCATGGCCTAGAATTTTTTGGAAATACTTACTTTCAGAAATTTGGAAACTGACACTTATAATTTGTAGCATAATAACCAGATTAGGTATCCTGACTTAATTAACAACCATTTTATGTATTTAATTGGAGCAACTAATAGTAATTTTGAGGTCTGTATTAGGGTGGGTATGTATAATTTTTTACATTCCTTTTGCTGTTCACTCTGATATGAGACTTCCATTTATTGATTTGTACATGCTTTGTTTCATCAGATATTAATGACAGGTACAATGTGTGTGTCAAATACATAATAGTGAATGAAATGGGCAGGATCCATATTCCCGTGGTGGTTCACAAGTTGGTCATGGAGGCACCATTTCGAATGCCTTCAGGGCCAAACAGGCAAGGATGGTGAGAGAAACTGCGAATGGGAGCCCATAATTAGTGGCAGAGGCTGTGGCTGGAGCACAGTAAATGCTCTACCAGATGGAATCGAAATTCAAAATTTACTTACACAATGAATCATAGTTAAAAAAAAAAATAATAATGAGATGCACCTGTGGTGAGCAACTGGGCCCTCTGCCTGGGAATTTGAGCTTCTGGTAATGAGTCATTACAAGGATGCCCCTGAGTCTGGAACTGTCTGAAATTACAAGCTGCTTCTCTCCCCACCTATCTTGTGATCAGTCACGGCCAAATGCAAGCCATCAAAAGGTCAGCACTGACCCTGGGGAGCCAGAGGTTTCAAGTTCCGGTTTGCAGAGCAATTCCATTTGTCTTGGCTGGACACATGGGGGGAGCCCTGGCCATCCACCAGTGATGAGAGCCACTGGCTGACTGGGCTGATCAGATTGGACACTTGTAACTGACGTGTGGATTTGTTTAATTGATGGTGGATCTTATACCATTAACAAATTGTTTATCATCATATAAACTGAAAATGGCCTTTTAATTAATAGCAAATAGATTTGTTGTATTTTAAATGGCAAGCTGTTAAGTAATTTAATATAAATTTAGGTGAGACCGCCTCAAGACAAGAAATTACTAGGTATTTTTTTTCAGTACCGGGGATAGAACTCAGGATATTATGCTTGCCAGGCAGGTACTTATGCTACTGAGCTAGCTATATTCCCGGCCCTCCAGATTTTTTTAAATTAAACATTATAGCAAATTGTT
>NW_004524631.1:875900-881231 GCF_000260255.1 Octodon degus | reverse complement strand
TCCCCAGCTCTAAATATATTTCCTTAAGTCAATTTATTAGAAAAATTGAATTATTATGTCTACTATATTAATGTTACCCTTTTTGTCATGTAACAGATCAAAAGTAAGATATTCCTTATAATTTGTATCTATTTTTATCTATTTTTAAAAGCTCATATCATTTAAGGCCATGATACAGTTCCTTTGATTGAAGGTTAATAAGCATGGTTACAGGGTAGCAATGTATCAACAAAAATTTCCAAAACTTTGAACAAAATTTCTGACACAAATAATGTAATAGAAGTGCTGAGTTTCTCTTATATGCATAGCAACCAAGTTCATAAGTGATAGAACTAATTATTTGCTATCATCTCTAATACACCATCCCTTCAAAAATTAATCTAATGAAAATTTTTTCATGATTTCATCTATTAAATTTTATATATAAAATTTAAGTTCCTGGTGGATTTCTTCTGCAAAACAGCATGAAAAATTAGAATTATGTGGACACATAATTTTCTGGAAAGACTAAAGAAAACTGACGTATCAAAAAGTTATATAGAGAAGAAACTAGGATTTCCTGGTGATGAAATAAATAATATGGATGCTGAGTAATTGCTATTGCTTGTAAAATTCTGTTATATTAATAGTGTTCCAAGCTGAGGGTCACTGAGAAGAACTTAGAAAATTCACCCAGCGAAGCCATGGGATTTTATTATGAAATAGAAAAATTACAGTAAAGGGAATAAACTGTCTTTGAAGCTTGGTATGTGCACACCTTTCATTTTCCTCCAGCACATTGACCATCTGCATACCCTAATATCAACAGTGCACCCCTTCACTCTTAAAAATTTGTGCTCCACAGGTATAACAAATCTTAAAGACATTCACATTTTAGAGGGTGTCTATCTTTTCGTAGGGTAAAAAATGGGAGACCCTTCTTCCCAGGCTGCAGCTGCTGCTGCATTTCTGTACTGTGTCAAGACAGTGTTGAAGACTGGATTACCTCTCTGACAGATGCTGTTCTCTGATGAAGCGATCTCTCCCCACAAACCATTAAAGGCTTCTTGAGCCCAGGAAGGTACACTCACACTGTCTCAGTCTAATGCTTGGGTCCTGTACAGGACCTCACAATACAGCTCTTTATTGTTAGCCTGTGTCACACAGAAACCTTTTCCTTGGCTGCCATTCTACTGTAGCAATCCTGAGTTAGCACTGGACAGATTGGCCTAATAGCATATACCAGGGCTACTGTCACTGCATTTTAGAGTTTAGGTAGTTTTAAATTTCTACACACTTAAATTGGTATGTTTCTGATAGCCACTGAAGAGATTACTAGTCAGCCGTGAAACCAAGAGAAGTAAAGAGGGACTAGGTTGGTCCTACAGTTTTGTTGAGCAAGGTAAACTTTTGATCTCACTTAAAGTATTGGTTTGAGGGTTACAGACATGGGAGTGGGCTGATGTGTCACTTTTGCACTAGAGTCACCCTACTGCAGCTTAGCTCTCGTTGGAAGGCTAGAACTCTCATTAGTTGTCTTTCACAGACTTCTCCCTGTTGCTGCCATTCATTGACTCAGAAAACAAAACAAAACAACCCCAGATACTTTAAAGCAATGCAGCTTTTTCTAGAAATATGGAAACTTATATGCTCACTTCTATCCCCAACTAGTGCGACTACTTCCTCAGTGTATGTTAACTCTTCTCAGTGAGTTTTACTTGAAGCTTAATCAAAGCCACTTTTCCATTTTAAGTTACTTTTCTGATTATTAGTTCCTTCCTGATTGCCTCCTCCGTATACCTTTTTATTGCTTGGTTTTCTTATTTGTTTATCTGTTTTTCTTATTGCTTTTGTTTTTGTGTGTTTTAAATTTTTTCTTGTTATGGTTTTGGTTTTTGTTCTGCGTGTTAAATCCAGGGACTTAGGCATTCTAGGAAAGTTTGCCGCTGAGTTATATGTCAAAAACTTTTTTTAATTTTTAAATTTTGAGATAGGCTTTCCCTAAGTTTCCCAATTGAGTGTTGAACTTTAAATCTTCTCCTGAGGCTCCCATGTACCTGATGTTATAGGCAGGCACTATCACATCTGGCCATGTAACAGGATTTTTAAGTCTGAGACTGCCTTGAATTATTTCATAAGGATGTTCTGTTACATTTTTCACCAGAAAAATCCCATAAAAGGCACATTTCATTTCTGCTACAATGTATCACTGGGCTATGAAGACGAACCTGATACTTGTAAGCAGAATAATGTGGCAAATCCCTTGTGTACTCAAGAAAGGGTACTCTGAATTCTCAGAGATGCAAGGTGCCTTTGTATTTAAGAACACAGGTTTTATTTATTTCTTTTTCTTTTTTTAGTAAGGGTCTACAGGGTTTACAGGGTCTCACTAGGTAGGTCGGACTTGTAGTGATCTGCCTGTATTCAGCCTCCTGGAGATCTGGTATTACAGGTGCAAGCCCAGTCTTAATCTCTGGTTCAGCACGCCCAGGGATTGAACCCAAGCTGCTGCATTTGCCTAAGCAGGTGCTTTAATCTACTGAGCTATTTGGCTGGTCCAAGAACACAGATTTTAAAGAACAGGTTATCTATCATCTATTTGCGAGGTACCATAAAAAATTGATTTTATGTCTCTGCGTCTCCCTTTCTTTCTCTTAAATGGATGAAAAATAATTACATTTGTTATGAGGTTATGAGGATTGAGTAAATTATTTCCAGTAAATTGTTTAGAACACTTAGTCATGGTCTATAAACATCATATAATAATAGTATGAGCATGTGTGTAAAGTATCATAGATTTTTAAAAAGCCATGTGGCATTACAGTCGTTGAGAAGAAAGAAAAAAGCTTTGCGATTCTTCATTGTGTTTGTTATATTTTCTCAGTTCGGAGAAGTAACATAGAATGTCTTTTACACCTAAACTGTGAAAAACTGAGAGTAAAGATAAACTAACCAAAGCATCACAGAAGGATCAAAGTCCCAAATATCTTTTACTTCTGATAAAAGCCACTTGGTGAGTGAGAGGATTTTTAGCAAATCACACTACTTGCCTTCTACCAAACTACTGTTCTTTTGAAGAATTAAAAGAAGTTAAAAATAAACGTGAGCAAACTTCAAGAAGAAATGCTGTGATGTGGAAGTAAAGTTATATGAGTAAATGGGGGGAATCCTTCAAATTTTGTTATCAGGGGGATTTATAATTGACTGTTCATTTGACCTCTAGGATTTTTTGAACACATCTGGTTCAGTGGTTCCCCACTCTGACTACACATAACAACATGCTGGAGAGCCTATAAAGCCTAACATGACTGCTCCAGATCTCAGGGAAATAGTCCTGAGTATTAATAGTTTTTTCAAAGCCCCCAGAACAATGTAAAGTGCAGCAGAGGCTGAAAATCACTGATGCATACCTGGTGCTTCCTGGCTACCTGTGCCCAGGTTGTGCAAGGGTGAACAGTTGCCCCCTTCTAACTTTCTTCTGTACTAGTTGAAGCCGGTTCTGTGATCTTTAGTATGTGATACCATTAGCCTTATAGTGACAAGAACAAATTTGGCTAGCACACCAGCAGTAACTCTTCAAGACAGCAGAAGTAGCTTAAGATGCTTCTTCAATAAAGAACAAGAAGATTAAGAGTGAGGACAAATGTTTTTGGAAATCCCTTCATGGTGTGTTAAGTGTGTGTGGTGGGTTGTTCATTGCTTTTTGGAGGTTTCTGCTCTTAATATTTGTCTGTTTGATTTTTGGTATGGTTTGCATATGGTTATGTACATGTAATTATTATTCATCCTGATGTTTTAATACATAATTTATGTTTTTGCAAATATTTATGATCATTGCATTCAGAAAATCTCAGTAGTATTCCCAGTGGCTACATATTAGACACATTTTTTTTTTTCAAAATTGGGGATTGAACTCAGGCCCTTGCATGTGCCAGAGAAGCACTTATTCCACTGAGCCATCTCCCCGGCCCTACATTAAATGTTTTTTTTTTTTTAAACAGTCTTTTCAGATCTTCTATGGAACCAAATTTCAGTACCATTGCAGGAAAAACATGGACATTGACATTTTTAAAACATTCTTCACATATAATATTAATGTGGACCCATTTGAGAACTATTTGCTTAAATGGTATAGATAAAAAAATAATGGGAAACAACAAAAGCAGTGATATGTTAGAGAAAAGTAAACACTGCTGATTAAAATTTAGCAAGCTTGTTAAATAAATATACAATTGTCCTTACAAAAATTCTGGAGTCTTTTTATAAGTGAGTATTAATAACAAAAGGAGTTAAATTCATACCCATCTGAATTCCATAAGATGGAGTAATGACTCATTGAAGTTAACAGTTTTAGGTTTAGTTGGAGTAAGTACTTTTCCTTCGGTGGTTCAGTTCGGTTTTGCTTTGCTTTGCTTTGCCATGTAACAAGCCGCATTGAATTCACAGCAGTCCGTCCTCCTGGCTCAGCTTCTCGCATGCTGAGATTATAGGCATGCACCACCAATCCAGCCTATTCTTCCACATTTTAAAGTTATCTCCAATCTGAGAAAATAGTGAAGTGGATTATACATTTAAAATGAAACATTGCCTGGCAAGCTCAGTGTCCTGAGTTCAATTCCTGGTACCACAAAAAAAAAAAAAAAAAAAAAAAAAAAAACACTAATTCCTTTGATCCATGTTGGACTTTATGTGCCTATTTGTGGACAAATCTTTGGATTAATTATTCTACAACCTCAGTGAAGAAAGCATTAATAATTTTCTGCATGAGTGAAGTTCATTATTCGAAGATGAAGTATCTAGTATATATTGTGATCAATAATTGATTATACTTATTATTTCCCACATTGCCTTTTTATTTGAGCACTATGTTGAAATTATACTCCTTGCTGGTCTTGGAAGGTATTTTACAAAGGACTTGAGAATTTTTTATAATAAGTTTTTTTTTTCAGGGCTGGGTAATAAGTTGTTGATCTAGCCTAAGGTAGTTGTGTTTTTTGCTTATTTGTTTGTTACTTTAAAATGGCATCTGATGATGAGACATTGATTAAGTTATGGGATTTTTATTCTTTATGAATTTCCTTAATTTGTGGTAGAAAAGCAGATATATTGTCTACTCTTTTAAAATGCTAGTCACAGTTCTGAAAATAGTTCTCACAGGTTATAAATTTCCATGTAGTTACATACTTAGTTGGGCACAGCTGGCTTGCAGGAAGCAGGAGAGAAAGGCTTCCAAAATTATTGTGTTCAAGTTAAAACTAGATGTTTTAATTTAATTAACCAACTATTTCCTATTAACATGAGTTGAAGCAGCAGAATGATTAAAAATAAAAATCTTTCCTTCTAGGTGAGATA
>NW_004524631.1:868426-874565 GCF_000260255.1 Octodon degus | reverse complement strand
TGGAGCGAGGTGAGGTGCGGTCATCTGTGTCTTCAGTCACAGTGTGTTGCTGTGTCCTCATGTGCAGTCCTGCTGAGTCTTCATGTTTACTATTTCACAGTCATGTGCTCTTGATGCACATCAAAGTACTGACTTAATGGTTTCATCTAGAGGAAGGAAACACTTCTGTCTCAAAATGAGAACAGGTTTGACCTTAAGCACAAACACAAGGAAACTGTGGCTCATTGTACTGCATTCAACACAGACACCTCACTGTGACGGATGGGCTGGTGCCCTGAACACTAGAGCTTAGTGAGATGGCACAGTGCGGTTGTAAGGTAAGGAGAGGCTTTGGAAATGTCTGAGGACTAGAGGGTAGAAATTCTGGATTCCAGACTTACTTCAAAGTCATCTAGGGGTAGCTTTATTTTAGCACATTATCAGAAGATAAGGCTGGCCAAATAGCTCAGTGGATTAAAGTGCCTACTTAGGAAGACTCAGGGGCTGGGAGTTCAATTTCCGGGCCTGCTGTGCTGGCCCCACCCCTGGGACACATTGAGATGGTGATTGAGACTGGGCATGGTGACATGTGCCTGTAATCCCAGAACTTGGGAGGCTGTAAACAGGAGGATCACTACGAGTCCAATCTATGCAGTGAGACTCTGTACACCCTGTATACCCTGTCCTAAAATACAAAATAAAAATTAAAATAAAAAAATTAAAGAAGAAAAATAAATGAAGCAAAAATAGAGATGTGCGTTTGGCTTCATCAAAACAAACAGGATGAGAGAGAAAAAAGAAGCCAACAGAACAACGACAGAAATTAAAGACTGTCTTCATATTTAGCATAATTTTAGAAATCATAATGCCTTGTGTAGACTCTTTGTTATTTCCCCTCAATAATTCTGATTTCAGGTTTCATATTTTTTAGATGTTTTTTCTTTTACAAAATGAGAGTTGGGGCAAGGTCACTGGTTCCTAACTCATTAGTGTCCCCTGCAGAACTACTTACATGCACTGATTTCTGATCACAGCTCCAGAGTGTGGTTTGCTATGGTCAGTGCTGAGACAATACATACCTTTAACTCAAAAGCCAAGAAATTCTCCTCAACCGTTAGGCACAATGATCTGAATACTAACTACGTATATGGACACATTTAGTGTAAGACATGAAATTAATACTGGAAGAGGGAAACAGACACTTTAGTATTTAACAAATTCAATTTGAACAATATTTCTAATTTTATATACTTGAGAAAGGGTAGAAAATACTTAATTACTGATGAGCTCCAAAAAATATTGTTAAATTTAAAAGTATTTGTGATGAAGAGAAGGAATTGTGATCTGAACATTCTTTAAAGGTTTCAAAGTGGAAAGATTTTTGACTTCTTATGAAAGAAAAATTCTGAAAAAAAATTCATAGTAATATTAAGTTATTTTCCTATCGTTAGCCAGACATTCATACATGTTTGCAAGGGTTATTTATCAATAAATTTATATTTGGATTTCTTTGAACATGACAGTGAATTAAAATAATTTAAATTGGCTATTTTGGTTGAATACTCATTAAATCGTGCCAAATGTGTGCAAAACTTATTTAAAAAATGCAAACAAAAGCTGTAATTTTTAATTATATGACAACCACCAAAATTAATATTTAACATTTGCCTATGTATGTTCTTCACTGTCTTCAAAGCAATAATTAGGCATCATAAAGCTGGTGTCTGAATTCGTGTGTGCAAACAGCAGAAATTGCTTATTGCTAACTTAAGAGAAAAAGGAGTGTAAAGGACAGTCACTTAACTGCCCAGGAAGTCAGCATGAATACTGAAGAAGGGGCCTTAGAGCATAAGCACGGAACACACTGCTGTACAGAGTATTAAGCAGAAGCCACAAAACAACTTCGTTTCATAATACTACTCCCAATGCCAAGGAAAGGTTTAAAACCCTCAGAATTACAAAAGTAAGTACCAAAACTTTTCTATGTTTGGCACCAAATTTAAATTCTTTTTTGGGGGGGTGGGGGACGGTGGAACCGGGGATTGAACTCAGACCCTCGCGCTTGCCAGGGAAGCACTTATTCTACTGAGCCATTTCCCCAGCCCCAGAATTTAAATTGTGAGACAGAGACTGGGTGAGAGCACTGTTGTCATGACAAGGAGTTATCAGAGTTGGTGACTGTCTTCCACCAAAACTTGTTCAACTTACAAATCAATCACTCATCTTAAAATATTGTGCGGAAATGCTACATAGTGAAAAAGAACCAATGTGTGGTGGGTGGACAATTGTTTTTCTTCCTTTGCCGTATATCCTACAGCAAGTGCAGAGCACTGAAGGTCTCTTTATATGGCCTATTTGGTATCCACGTCATGAAAAAAGTGAGATCATTTGTCACTCTGTGGCTCTTAATGAGTTATTGCAATCATATTGATGGTGTCTAAGTTTATCTGCCAGTTTATCCAGGACTGTTCATTGAACATACTTCTCACTACCTTAACTTTCTTTTTTTAAATTTTTTTTTAAATTTTATTTATTTATTTGTGTGTGTGGCCAGCTCAGCCCACCAGGGGGCGGGGCTGGCTGGCATGTGGTGCTGGGGGATTGAACCTTGGTCCCTGTGCTTTGCTAAGCTTGTTCTAAGTAGGTGTTTTAGACCACTGAGCCATCTCACCAGCCCCTACCTTAACTTTCAACAATATTTTTTAACAAGCTTCATATTAGGGCGTGACATTCTCTTAGACATCTTTGTCCTCTCCTTTACCATAGTAACTCTATTACGTAATTTCACCATGTTTTTAAAAAAAAACTTTATGATTTAAGAGTATTAGATGGCTCTTGCTGTTGTCACTGAACTTATTGAATGCCTTTCATTTGCTGTAAGTTCATATGTATGTTCAAATACGTGTAAAATGAAAGCTGGGTTTGGAGAAAAGGTGATTCATTTTCTTTCTTGGCATCAGATTGCCTCTTTGTTTTAATTAAGTGCCCATCATCCTTTTGCCAATGACAGCCCTCCTTATATTTATCCACAAGGTTTGCTGCCCTCTCGTTTCCAACTAGAGCATGTTGCAAAGTTGTACTGCATTGGACTGCTGTTTTTCCGTAAGTCTCGGAAATAATGCAGACTATGGGTTAAAACTATATTAGTGTTTAATTTTCAGAGTTACAAAAGAAGGGCATCATTTGTCATGTTTGTATAACTATACTAGATGTCTTTTCCCTTCAGCTTTGATTGATGGCACCTTTTATCATACATAACTAATTCAAATTATTTGTGATTCTTGAGTAGATAAATAGAAGCCTAAAGTTGTACTACATCTTCCTTCTGTTTGCCAACTAACTGTGCAGTTCTCACCAGGAATCAGCACTTAACAGGAAAATTAATATTCTAGGATATTCAAACTGCTTGACTTGATTTCATTTTCTAAAGAAACTTTGTCAAAAAATAACCGTCATGAAAGAGGCCCTGTCTTCAAATTGCTTTTTCATGTCAGTACGTTGACTGGATAACTTATTGCTTTTTGCATCTCTGTAGGTAAGCTGGAATAGCCATATAATTTGAAAACATTTTAAAAGAAGTCTTTACATTTCCTTTATCAAGACATTTTCTGAGTGTACATAAGCACTGATTTGTAAACTATTCAAATGATGCTGTTGAATTGAAAATGAATCTCGATGAAGAGCATTGTCATAAACTGGCCACTTCTGTATTCAGAGCTTTGGAAAGTAGATCTATTGCACACTATATCTATATAATCTTTTTTTTTCTGGAATTGTCTGAGTGAGTTATTCTAAATTTAGTTCAATGAAATAGGCAAACTTTTATGCTATGCTTAAAATATAGATAAAATGAAGGTGATATTATAAGAATAGATGATATAAAAGAATAGGTTGAAATGATTTAAAAAATAATCAGTATTCTACTTTTGAAAGTTTAAACATCATGAAAAGTTGAAATTGACCACACATGTTGTTCTGCCTAGTTTGTATAAACTCATTAGAAAATATTTATCTTTCATTGAAATGATGAATAATGCATTATTATGAGATGTTTAGAAAAAGATATAAAGTCAGTGTTAGCAAATGTGTTTGTTGGTTTTTTACCATCCAAAGATGGTTTTTATTTTTTAATGTGAGATTACTTTTAAATGCAATAGGGTAGATATATAAGCTTTTAAGTAATTCACATGGATAAGCAAAATATAGAAATGTAACATGAACGAAAATTGCTACAGCCAAATAAAAACAAATAAATGTGAAATGGAAGGAAGACAGGAATAAGGATAAGAGTGCAAAACATAATATCCTACTCATGAATGGAGAGCAGGTGAAATGGCTAGCTTTGTGTGTCTTCATTTACCATCACTGTAACAACTCTCCTTACCTGCATAGTATAAAGCCTCCTGGGTCCATAGCACTGATATTTTTTCTTTCTATTATATGATAAATTGACTTATTTTTCAATTCACCTATTTGGGCCCACATGGCAGGGCTACACAGTTCTCTCTCAATGCTTCATCGCACCTTTTGGTTTGTACAAGCTTTGGGTGAGCACCACAGGGGCAGCTGCACACACACTTGGGAAGGAAATTCAATGATTCATGAATGTACACGAGACAGAGCAAAGACTGTGTTTGTTCTCAACAATAGTCTGCAACATTCCACTTTCAATGATGCAGAAATTTAAATGTAAAACAGGTTCTGATCTTGGCATTTTGCCAGACATCTCCAGTTTTACTCAAGTCCATAAGGCAAACACTGTGCAGAAACACGTGTTATAGAAAAGGTTAAAAATGTGATTGTGTATTTTGCCATGTACAGTGGCACTTTCTTTTAAAATCCAATCAATTTTTGGCACAACTACTAAGTTCATTTATAAAACATTTAAAAAATAATTTTTATTATTTTTTCTAATTCACAAAATAAACATATATTCGTGAAAGCAAAGTTAAATAATATAACCAAAAAAGAAAAAAAAAATCGACAATTCCTTTCCTCATATATATTGAAAGATATATGAAAATATGTACATATATATATGTAAAACACACATTGTTCTACCTAGTTTGTATAAACTTATTAGAAAACATCTATATTTTATTCAAATGATAAATAATGCATCATTATGAGACATTTAGAAAAGGATATAAGGTTGATATTAGTAAATATGTTTGCTGTTAACTTCTCTAGCTATCATTATAGAAGCTTGGTGTGAATTCTTTTATTCCAGCCCACTTTAATATTTCATGATATATTCTCAATACTACATCTTGTTTTCCACTCATCCAAGTTAATATTGATCAGTATCTGTCTGTCTGTCTATCTTATCTATCTATAGCTTCTAAGGAACATATGATGTATGTAAATCTAGGGTGGATTTTTTCCTTACATATTGTTGTTTTCATTTGTTTCCTACTTGCTCCCTCAATTAAGAGTAGTAAAGAAACGAGAAGAGAAACCAGATTGAAAATGTCATTTATTTTAAAGAAAAGAAGTAATTTTTGTACCTTTTTGACATCTAAGGAGCTCTCCATGGAGTGAACTCATATGTGTAGTTAGGCAACCAACTCGTGTAAGATAAACAGCAAAACTCAATAATATCAGTTACTCAGGAGAGAACAGTATTAACTGGCATGAGTGGAAAACATGATGTTAGTATTGAGAGTATATCAATTAAAGTAGGTTGGAATAAATGAGTTTACACCAACCTTCTATACTGACAGCCACAGAGGTTAACAGGCCTTGGTTTACCCCTCAGGAGGGACTTTGAAAACCATTGTGAGCACTGGCTAACATTTTTGGAGTCTCTGTACTTGCTCTTGTATGACCAATTCCTCAAACTACAATCAGAGGTAACAAATGATAAAAAGATTAGAACTGAAATATTGAAAAGGAAGGCAGATGGGTATATTGTGTTTTGGATGTGTTCTACCTGCTCAGGATCATTTTCTGCCACACCCCTTAGCCATGCATGCATCCAGCAGGCCTTAATTGTGTACACTCTGGGCAAATAATCTGAGGACATGGGGGGTGAAGTAGGGGAAACAGCCAGGTCCTTTCGCCATGAGACTTGCAGTCTGTTTCCCATCCGTTGTACTTTTCCTTTGAATCCTTTCTGAACACCCAAATTGAAATTGATAAGCTCCCCACGCTTTCCTAA
>NW_004524631.1:860770-867857 GCF_000260255.1 Octodon degus | reverse complement strand
CCACTTTTTGTTGTTGTTGTTGTTGTTGTTGTTTTTGTGGAACTGGGGATAGAACTCAGGCCCTTGCCCTGGCCAGTGAAGCACTTATTCTAATAAGCTACCTACCTGGCCCCAAGCCACCACTGCTTTCTCTCTTTGCTGTTTTCTAATGTCTTTCTTTTTGTCTCCTTACAGCAAAAGGTGAACTTTGGCACTAACCCCAGTCATTCCTCTACTACTGTTTTTAGGGTTCCTCGTGTATCATCATTTCAAACATTCAAAAACCACTGCTTTTTCTGCAGTATTCAAGACATAGGTACAACAGAGTTAATTGTACCTCCCTGTAACTATGTTTGCAGGTGTCAAAGTTGTTATTGGCTAATTATTTTCACATGTCAGAAGAAAGAATAATTGACATTATTTGCTCTGTCTTTAAAAAATCTAAATAAATTCCCATATTACAGTAAGACCATAGATATATTTCAGCAAAATTTAATTATCTAAATCAATTTATTCTAATATATTCCATGTGTGCAAAATACAGACTAAATATTTTCATTTTATTTGTTACAAATACATATTCTTAGCTTCCCATCATTGTTCATCATTGCTAGCACCTTATGGCTTGCTGCAGAACCACAGAAACTGTTGTCAACAATCAACACGGTTACTGAAATTGAAGCATGCTTCAAATTTGAGTTACTGCTGTCAGTGAATATGCCTAAATGCAAAGAAAATCTACATCCATGCATGTGCGCCCATATTACGTCACATACCGATTGTCAGAATACTTGATAAAGTCTCGTGCAAGTTTTGCACGTGTTGCTTCAGAATCTGAGACAGGTCTAAATCAAGCTGAAGTATCTGATAATGAACATTAAATCCAACAAAAAAAATCATGGTAAATACAAAATAGAAATGTAATTGCTGTACTTTTTTTTAATTGTTATACTTTAAAATTCCGGAAATAAATTCAAAATCCTTATAATAGCGACAGAGCTAAGACTGAGAATGCTCTCTGGAAGTAACCTACATCTACAAAAACTATGAATAGCTATAAACTTTTTAAATCCAGTCTTTAAACTTACAGTTTCCAGGCAACCAGAAAAACTGGAAAGAGATTCATATTACAGAAACATGAAATAAGCAAGTACTTTGAGTTTTGATTATCACCCATACAATTCCTCAGGGTACCAATGGTATCCTGAAAACCCTATCAGTCATTAATGAGAGCTAGCATTTCCTCAGCAAATATTATTCAATAGTGCTCTTAATTACGAGACTCCCTTTCTGTGCCCCTGACTGTCTGTCTCAAGCAGACTGACTTTTGGTTCCATCATCTCGTGCCTCTACCTAGCTCTTTACCTTCTTCTATATCAAGAAAAAAGAGGGAGGCAGAGACAGAAAAGGACAACCTTATTTTTTCAAAATTTTTAACCACATCTACAAAATCTCATTTGACATATCTGCACTATGCAGGGAGGGGAAAGTAGACAATTGGAAAAGCATTATTTTTGGCTACCCGTTCACCTCTCTTGTCTGAGATTGTTTGTTGCGAGTATAAACTTGACAAAGGCCTAGACAGGAAACATCTCATCCTGGGAAACTTCTCTAATGTGTGTAAGACTATCAGTCAAGCTTTATGCAACACAGCTCGATTCTATTCAATAAGCCAAATCTTGCTAGTTTCACATAATAATTGATTTGTATGCATCTGTCAGACAGTATAAAACTCATTATAATAAATGGAATCTAAATTTTTTTTAAAATGGCATTTTCTAAGGCAGCATAAAATAAAGAATTATAGCTCTGTGGTCACAAAAGATATATTTACAAGTATTTTACCCAGGCAAACATAAAAATCATTCAGTGTGAAATGCACAGATTTAAATAAACTGGTTTCCAAAGAAATGGGCTTTATAACATTGTCTTTTATACCATCAAAATAGAATGTTGTCTTTTCAAAACAATTTCCAGATGAATAGCATATCATAATGTATATTTGCTGGCACATAAATAACTGCCTGAATACAAAACGATGGCAAGCATCGATAAAATGTGGAGTTACGTGTTACAAATAAAGCAAGTATTTTATGATTCACTGCTACATCTAATTTTTTGCCTGTATGCATCTCTTCCCAGTGCAACACCTGAATACTAAGATAAATCCTGTATGTTTAGAAACTAGCATTAGATACATTAATGGAGACTCAGTGAACATTCAAAAATATGTAATTGACTAAAACTCCAAAAGCCAAAACTGAACTATTGGAACTGAAGTAGAAAAATGCCAGCTCAGTTATCCTACTTTCCTTGATATTTGAAACAGCGAGAAAGGCAATGCATACTTAGAGTAAAACCAAACAAAACATTAAAACAACCCACACCACCACACGTGGACCTGAATTATGGTGTAATATGAATATTGTAAAACTACACAAAATCTGCAAAGACCATGGGACATTTAAAATTTCAGCTGATTAAGATCTTGGAAGGTCTTGATTGAGATCTTCAGGTGATTTAAGATCCAGGTAAATAACAAAGTAGTGAAAATGTAGAAGAACATAGGATCCTGTTAAGAAATACAAGCAAATACAAAAATTGCAAGTTAAGGAAAAGTTTACCTTTAAATATTAGAAGAGCAACATACAGTCATTCACTCGATACTGGGAGACAATTATGCAGCTGCTTTCTGCATTAAAAATATTTTTACAAGTTAAAAAACAGGTACTTCTTTGTCAGTCAATTTAAGTGTAAGTCTGGAAATTTAAAGAGGAAAAATATTGTTTGAAAAAACACGGCTTAGAAGTAAACAGCAAATCATGTGGAAAAGTTTTCTCTTACAGCCACTGAGTCCCAGTTATCAAGTATTTTTGTAGTCTATTCACTTCTAGAGGGAAGCCTATGTCAGTGTTTTATCTAAGCATGATTCAGTGGCATTCTACCCTGTCACAAACATCTCACTCTGGATGCATTGTATATAAATATCATAAGATTAGTTTAAATGTCTAATAGGAAATTTAAATGGAAAGTCAATAAACAATAAAAACAAAAAGAAGTAAAAATGTACCTCTTAAAAATAGAATTTATTATTATTTTAAAAATGACAATAGTTAAATTTCCATGTGTTTTGTAAGTGAATTCTACTATCTTCATAATGTGAGAAGTTTAAGGTTAGTTACTGCTAAAATTGGTTCTCTCTTTGATATATATAACAATATTTCATAATTCCATAAAGCTATTACTAGAACATCATGTATAACCTTTAATATTTCATTTTCCATCATAGCTAAAAATACCTATCATTTGGATTAGCCTAGTAAATATCAAAATGAACCTAAAGTATGTCATCTTTGGCATACGTAATAATTTTCATCTCTGTTGTGGTTTAGTTAACACAAGAAAAGTATATTTTAGTACTTGTGTCAGCAATGTTCAATTTTTACATTCTTACATATGATACTGAGAGCAATATTAAAAATGCAATTAGATATTTTAAAAAGGTGCAAACATGCATTTCAAATAGGATAGAAATGCTACAATTTTAACTTTTTCTATCGAGATATCTCAAAATGAAGCAATTAAGAAATACTTTTGAAACAGTTTCACATGTAAATATGTTTAAGGATCAGTGCATGAAAGGGTAAGCCTATTAAACCTTATTTAATTTACAATAATAAAAATATTTTTAAACACATTTGTTATATGGACTTAATATCACAGTAATTTGCAGTACACAATAAATTAGTACACGTTATTTGTATTCACATTTTAAAGTAAATTTTTCTGTATAGTATATGTATGTATGATTAGAGTTGTGTAAATGCAATTTATGAATCTTCCTAAACTTTATGTTCTAAATAGTGTTTTAAAGATAAAAATGTTTTAGAAAATCATAATCTAAATATAACTGGTTAGCCAGAAGACAAAAACTTAAAAGTCAAATATTATATTTGCACATGCATATCAAGATAGATAGATATTTTTAATGTACTAGAGGCTTGAAGTTGGGACTTTGCACTTGATAGGAAACACTTATGCCACTGGACTATCTCGCAAGCCTCTAGGTACAGTATATTGGATAGATTCTGTTATTTAGGTATTGACAATTATCTTAGCATAGGTCAAAAAATCAAAGAAAATTTTCAATCCACAGGCAAAATTTACAAATGTCCAATTCAGTACCTTTACCTAAATGATTAATATGTGCAATGAACAGTGCTTAGGATATGGAAGGCATAAAGATGAAAAAATCTCCAGAAATTGATGTACCTGCAGCTAAAAAGTCTGAAGACAATGAGAGAGAAAATATAAACAGAATGGAGAAAAATGGGGAACATAGAAGCAAAACAATCATTAATTACTTTTTAAAAACAAATATAGGAGATTAGAAATCATTCAGGAAGTTAGAAAACATGTACAAAACTCAGTATGATACAAAGGCTTAGAAGAAAGATAAAATAATTTCCCTCAAATAAACTAATTAGGCCAGTGAGATAGCTCAGGTGGCTAAGCACCTGCTTAGGCAAGCGCAGGGACCAGTATTCAATCCCTGGCACCACATAACATCCTGGCCCCGCCCCCAGGCACACTGAGCTGACCACTGTGTCCTTAATCCCAGCACTGGGAAAGCTGAAAATAGTGAGATCACCACAAGTTCAAGCTGCAGAGCGAGACCTTGTACCAAATACATAAAAAATAAAAATAAAAATAAACTAATTAAAAAGTTTCATTAGAATTTATTTTTTCCATAATTTTATTGAGAAATAAATAGCAATGAGACAGCTTCAAATCAAATTGGTAGGACAGTTCCAATAATTAACACATTGCATACTGCCTTCCTAGTGGTTATTTGTTGTACAAGATTCAGACATGATATTCTATTTGCAAACACATTTAGAACAAATCCCTCTATTCCTTGAATTAAGAGAATGTAACTATATATCTATCCTAACCATTTTGAATACACAGATACAAAATGGTCATTCATCTATATCCTCTTTTCTTGTTTATTCCCATCATTTGCATCATTAGAATTTACTAAAAAGCCACCACTGTGGCATGATTGTACATGGAAGAGCAGCAAAAAACAAAACTCCTTCTTTGATAACTGCACCACATATACCATCAAAAAGCTAGGCTGAAGAGAAGTAAAATAGGTTCTAAACCATAGATACATTGTATCAAAGTTCTTTGAGCACACAATGATACTTTTTAACTTCTTTCCATAATTCCAGTCCAAATTGCCACTTAGAATTCAGAGCCTGGTCATTTTAACCAAGTTCCATAGTACTCTGAGCAACATTATTTATGTATATTTCTCTTGCTTTACCTGCAAGTTTGAATATTTTCAAGGATGAGGACTAATTTCAGTTCTTCCAATTTCGATAGTTCTTTAGAAAATATTGACAGGTAGGATTCACATAGTTAATGTATTATTGCAAAATATTCAGTCTCTTTTGGAGTACTGATGTTAAACATGAAGGAATTTAGAACTATAAAGGGTAACCACAGTGTGGGTATGAAGGTTTAGCAACAGTATTACTTAACCAAAGATGCATGTATAAGAGGCTACTTTTTCATGTTATTGAATGTAATTCAATAGTCAAATCAGCTCCTGTATCTCAATTAAATTTACTAGAGACTTGAGTAATCTAATCAGAGTAGTATAACTTTTTTTGCCTATCAATAATCAAATTATGAGACATTTATTACATTATTAATATCTTATTTTTTTCTATTTCTTTTCTTTCTTTTTTTTTTTGTATTTTAGGGAAGGGTCTACAGGATGTTTGGACCTCACTTCTAGGTCAGACTCCTACTGATTCTCCTGTTTATAGCCTTACGAGAGCTGGATTACAGGTGTGCACCACCATGCCCAGTCTCAGTTGCCCTTTCAGCATTCCCCAGGAGCGTGACCAGCATGGCAGGCCTGGGGATCAAACCCCTGGCCCCTGTGCCTGCTTGCAGGCACTTTAATCTGCTGAGCATCTTGGCCAGCCCTTCAATTTCTTGAGTTAAGTGACATTCAGTTCTTAGAAAATGAATCAAAAAAAGGAAGCATGCTTGTTTTCTCATTATTTGTGAAGTTCAAAATATTGAATTTGTTGTTGAGGTTCACACTTGCAGGATCAAGGATCTAAGTATGAGCACACAATAAATGGCGTTTTTGAGAGTGCTTTTGTTTGTTTTAAAATAAGGTCACACTACAAAATGTATTAATATTTTAATTTCAGACTGAGTTTTACTATCCTGAAGTCATGTAAATCATTTTATTTCTCCAAAGTGTAGATATCAAAACAATATATTTGTCATTTCTGTTAGAAAACCAAGTAGGTAGACCACTCACCTATCAAATACAAGTTCTTTCTATTAGGCTTCTTTTAAGAACAGTTTTCTCTATGTAATGCAGCCTAGATTACAGGTATACACCCCATGCCTGCTTATCAGGCAATGTTTACTAGGACTTTCCAACAACTTTAAGGAAGATCTATCACTTTTGACCCAGAATATTACCATAGTGATGGTTGCCTTCTGCATAATTTTGTCCTATATTTAAGATTATAAAGTTTATGTATCTCTTTCTATAGGGCTCATATATGGAACTTGCATCTTTTAACTAACAAATAATGTTTTGAAAAACAATTCTCTTTTCAAAGCAAATCTGACATAAATATTCTTTCCTAGATATGTGTGTAGTTATCATACTTTCTTTTGTGCCACAAAACTGCAATGCATCTCTAAACTAAATTTTAAAATCTGCTTAAAACTACTGAAAAACATTGGCCCGGGGAGATGGCTCAGTAGAATAAGTGCTTGCCTGGCAAGCGCAGGGTTCTGAGTTCAATCCCCAGTACTGACCAAAAAAAAAAAAACCTACTGAAAAACAAGAAAATACAGTGCAAATAAATTGTATTAACAGATAAACTTCTGATCTCTCTTTAGGCAGACAACTTCTCTTTCATACCATTCCACACCTATGCTGATTCCAAACACATAACAGTTTTGCCATAAATAAAATTTCAATGAATGAATCAGTGAAAATTTAGTAAAAATAGTTGACTGCTTCTGAGTATCCCAGTTTTCCAGTCATTTGGATCTTCTTTTT
>NW_004524631.1:850145-860135 GCF_000260255.1 Octodon degus | reverse complement strand
TGTTTCAGTCTCAACACTGCCTGTTGGTTTGGGTTTCGGTCTACACTACTTCAGTTTGGATATACTTTAATAGCATTATGTGGGAATACAATAAAACTGCAGAGCAATGTCATCTAACTTAATTGTAACTGAGATACTAAAAATTCTTAATATTTTTAAAGCATTCTTGGTATCAAACTGACAATTTAATTATCAGTCTTCTGACTATATATATTTTAGATAACGATATTTGTTCCATTATAGATTCTTGAGATATCCATTATAAAAATTGAAGAAACAAAAAATATAAATAAGAAAATGTGGGCTGGGGAGATGGCTCAGTGGAATAAGCACTTCCCTGGCAAGCACAAGGGCATGAGTTCAATCCCCAGTTCCACCAAAAAGAAAAAATAAAATAAAATAAGAAAATGTTTTAGGGGCTGGGGAGATGGTTCAGTAGAATAAGCGCTTCCCTGGCAAGTATAAGGGTCTGAGTTCAATCCCTGATTCTGCCAAATAAAAAACATTTAAAATAATGTGTATAACCACCCTCTGACAGCAACTATTATCAGCATCTTGGTATTTTTACATCTATTCCCATACGTATTATGTATTATAGGCAGAAATGGAGATTTTGAAACTTTTAGCATACTAATTAGATAATTTTTAACCAAAGAGCTTTTTATAGTATATTCTAAGAATATAAACAGAAAAGTTTTAATAATAATATAACATTAAAGTATATAGACTTTCATAACTTATTTCATTTTTAATAATTTTCTGTAATGTAAATAGTCCAGTGATAATTTCTTTGGAATGTGGTCATATAAAAATAGAAGTGAAAACTAGGAGGTTAAACTCATCTTTCATATCTTTCATCTCTCTAGGAAAATACCACTATATATATATAGTAATTTTAACTTTAACTGCATTTAGGCTTTATATAAATTGTTATACTTCTAAGCAATAGCCAATTTGTGTTACATAACATGCTCCCAATGAACTTCTATGTTTCTGTATATCTGTCAAAATATAAGAAATACAGATATAGGACTTATTTTGGCTTTACAATTTTCAAAAGAGAATCTTCTTGCAAATCAACAATTTACTCTTGTGTGTTAAAGTAGAAACAGAAAATTAATGAGAAAGAAGTATGGTTTTGCAATTGTTATTCTGTAAGTTTTTTTTCTGGCTCAAGAGAAATATAGTTTAGGAATTAAGAATTCATTTCAAGCACTTTATATAACAGAAATTGCCTCTCAGTTGCTTAATAAAAACTGCAATATAGTATGAAATATAAATGGAGCTAAAATTGTCAACAAAGTAAGCTTATCAGAACATTTCTATTAAACGAAACCTCTACCAGGTTGTAAAAAGTTAAACATAAGGGAATAAAATGTGTAGAGCTTACTCATATCTGGGCAATACTTTGAAATATTCTCAACTGGAGAGTTTAAAATGATGTTAAGTTATATAAAGCACTCCCTGCAACTGCAAGCCATATCAAGAAGTTAACAAATATGTGTCTCCAGGTATCTATTCCTACGCAATGTGAAACAAATCAATAGAATAGTTCTCATCCCAAAATATAGCTGCCCTCAAAGACAGCTTGGACCTCCATAATTACATAGTCCTGGAGATTTCCAAACTGGCACTTCAGAAAATGACAAGGAATATGTCATGCAATGATAAAGAATGAAGAAAGTAATAAAAGAAAAACTGAAAAGGAATAAAAATTCAGATTTGAGGAAAAAACTACAAAATGAGAATATCACCTTAAATCCAAAAGATTAAAACTTTTCAGCTATTTTTCTGGAAACATTAAAATATATATATTGGGCAGTTTATTTGGTGGGGTTGAATTTAGATGGAAATAAATTTAAACCTAAGACAGAATGATCCATATTTTAAAAATCATCCATATATCTGCTGTAGTAACATGTCCTATATATTTTTTGATAACCTCTGTTCTTAACAAATACACCAAGAATTTGGTCTTGTTTTAGACATCAGTGCTATCCAGCCCTTAATTAATATAGCAAAATGGTAATGAGTATGTGGATCTCATGTCCTAGCTCATGTTTATTTATATTAAAAAGCAAAACAAAATTATATAATTACATAATGTCAGTAGTCACTGCAAAAAATTTTTGGCTTTCATGCTTTACTTAATCCCTTCCCTGTGTATTTATTTATTTACTTGATTTTGAGACAAGTCTCAGTAAGATGCTAAGTCTTGCAGGCTGTACTGGAACTTGTGATTGTCCTTCCTCAGCCATCTGCAGTTCTGGGGTTACAGTTTTATGAACCATTATGCCCAACACTTATTTCATTTTTAAGAACTCCACTTATAAGCCTTGTATTTTCTTCAACCATTAAAACTGA
Organism: Octodon degus; assembly: GCF_000260255.1. Taxonomy (NCBI): domain Eukaryota; kingdom Metazoa; phylum Chordata; class Mammalia; order Rodentia; family Octodontidae; genus Octodon; species Octodon degus. Next base: position 857,771 of record NW_004524631.1, on the reverse strand, counting down.
CAGAAACAAAACAAATTTCATCTCAGAATCTGAGCTTCTTGTCATGTGCACATCCTGTTTTCCCAGCATCATTTATTGAAGAGATTGTCCTTTGTTTTTCTATGTTCTTGGCCTCTTTATCAAAATAGTTAACTTCATTTCTGAACTCCTCATTCTGTTCCTCTGATCAGCATATCTATTCTATTTTGTGTTCTAATTATATAGCTTTTAATATAATCTCAAGTCACTTTGTTCTTTCTGCTAAAGATTGCATTGAGCCTGCAAGATAGCTCAGTGGACTAAAGCATATGCTTAGGCAAGTTGTTCAATCCCCTACACCACATGTCACATCAGCTCCACATCCAGGGAAGGCTGAGCTGGCCAGAGTCTGGGCATGGTGGTGCATATCTGTAATCCCAGTACTGGGGAGGCTGATAGCAGGAGGATCATCATGAGTCTAAGCTGTGTAGTGAGACCCTGTACCAAATACATAAAAAAGAATAAAATAAAGATTGCCTTAAGTATTTTTTATAGCTTTATATGAATTTTAGGATTTCTCCCCTATTTCAACAAAATATATCATTGTGATTTTGGTAGCTATTACATGGAAAATGTAGAGCATTTTGAGCATGGACATTTAAAAAATATTAATTCTTCCAATCCACCAGCATGGGCTATCATTTAGTTTATATACAGTTTCTGTCTATTTCATCAATGTTTTGTAGTTTTCATATGCAGAGCTTTCATATCCCACTTAACGCTATTTATATTTTATTTTATTTTGAAGACTAAAAACAAAATCAAACACAAAAGCAGAAACAAAGACAGAAACAGGGTAACATTCAATAATACATATGTTACAAATTTTCAAAACAAGAATAACTAATTAACAATGGTTGTTCTATCATCTATTTTTATCATCACTTAAGTTGCTCTGATTAACAGATAGAGTTATGCAAGATTAGACAAGTATTTGAATATTACCAATTGCTTTCAAGAAACAGTAAATTTGTTTTTCTTGTCTGTTGTTTTAACTTTTTTTAAAAAGTGTATTTTAATGAGAATATAATAATTGATAAGACATTAGAAACAGTACACATTTAGAAGATCAAGATGAGAGTTTTCAAGCATGATTTTTGTGTTACACATTGCTTTCCTCCATGTAGTTGCTTAGATCACAAATATCAGCATACAGAGTTAGTCAAGGTGAAAATTCTCCACATTAACTGCTATTTTTAAAAAACTGATGAAGATTATTAGTACAATCGTCTCAGCCATCCTGTATATACATTTGCATGTTTTCCCTTTCCTTTTTTCCTGTATTTTTTCATTTCTCTCATCTTCATTGTTTAGTACTTAAGTTCTGTTTCTTTTCATTTTACTATATGGATTTTACCATTCAGGTTTTATTTCTTCTTTCAGGATCTTATATTAGGGAGATAATATGATATTTACATATGTGGGTCTGACTTATTTCACTCATGAGTAAAGCTTCTAGATTCATCCACTTACCTATAAACACTTTGATTTTTTCATTATAGCTGATAATACACCATTGTATAAAAATACCACATCTTTTTTTATCCATTCCTCAGGTGATGGGTATTTTATTTGTTTCTAAGATTTGGCTCTGACAAATTATACTCCTATAGACGTGAGTGCACATGTATCACTATGGTATGATGTTCTCAGTTCTTTTGAGAAAATACCCAGAAAGGGAATAGGTGGAGTGAATAGGATTTTCAGTCCCCACTTTTTGAGGACCCTCCACACTGATTTCCATAGTGGTTGTACCAGTCTACATACCCATCAACAGTGGAAGGGGGCAGGGAGATGGCTCAGTGGAATAAGCACTTGCCTAGCAAGAGCAAGGGCCTGAGTTCAATCCCTGGTTCTGAAAAAAAGCAAAACAGAACAGAATAAAACAAAAAAAACATTGGAGAAGAGTTCCTTTTTCCCCACAGTCTCCACAGTCTCTCCAGCATTTGTTATTAGTTGATTTTTTTTATGATAGCCATTCTTTCTGGGGTGAGATGGTATCTCAGTGTTGTTTTAATTTGCATGTCTTCAATGATCAGTGCTGTGGAACATTTTTGTATGTATTTTTTGCCACTTGTATATCTTACTCTAAAAAGTGTATATATATTTCAGATGCTCATTTTTGGATTGGATCTTTGAAATTTTGCTGAGAAATTGTATACCTATTTTCATTAATCATATCACTTTATCTGTGTATTTTCCAACTAGAAGACCTAGAATTCTCAACCCTATAAAAATCTTCCTTTTTTGTAGGACATGAGAACCAGTAAATGTGAAAAGATTATACTTTGTTGATTATCCTAAAAGAAACTTTGAGAATGCTGCTTGATCTCTTCGTAGCCACTATCAAAATTGAAGAATATATGGTTTCACACCCTTTTGAAGCCCTTCATGTTCCTCCTTTACATTCCTTTCCATCATTGTCTACTTTTCAAACACCGCCAATTTTCAGAAGTCAGTGTATGTGCACCATGATATGTCTTTGGAATCCTAGAAATTGTGTTTGATCCTTCTTGCTTGTAGCTTCCTGTGTGGCCTATTTCTTTAAATTCTTATTATAGGATATATGCCACATGGTAGAATGGAGCTTTTATGCAAATAATTTTAATTCTGTTTGATTCATTCCTTTTTAGAGGCTCAGAATTTTCTCCTTTAACATTATGCAATGCTTAATATACTAATTAAGCAATTGTTATATAAACAAAATGCTATAAATTAGTTAAAGCCACAGATAATTATTTAAATTCATCTTACCTTACTACTTACCCTTAAGCACAGTTTTAAACATATTATAACTATTTAGTACAATTAAGTTTTCATTTTAAGTGAATTATTTATTTTATGATCTCTTATTCTCTAAAAGTCCTGAGGATTACTGAAATTTTGCCATCAAAATGAATTAATAGAAAGCTGTAAAGTCTCAGATGTGTGCCCAACAGTCTCTAAATAAGTGAAGTTAATTAAAGCTACTTGCTCTTCACAGTTCTTTATAGATTATTGTAATGAATGCCTTGGAATTTTAACTCATAGAAGACTGCAGGAACAGAGTAGAAAAATCCTGACTTTGGAGCTTAAGTGATTTAATTCGAAATGCTGACTACCATTTGCAAGTTAGGATGCCCTGAGAAGGTAACTGAACCTCTGACTCACCTTGTGAATTTTCCATTGAGTAAAAATATGCATAATAACACTTTTACTCTGAACATTATTCTGAAAACTAAAATGCAATAATGCATTTTAGTTACATACAGACTACTTGGCTTAATAAAGAATCTTTGCACAGAAAATAATGCTGTTTTTAATTACTCTATTAGAAGATATGTGTTTTGGTTAGACTCTTGTTGCTTTTGCCTATGTTCATTTTAAAGATCAGTGATAGGAAAAGTTTTTGATCTTCTTGTCTGTGGGGAGTGATGCTCATTTGCTAAACCATAGGATGATTACGCGCCATGAGTCATATCCAGGAGAGGCTCTTTTGAGAACCCACAAAACAATTAAACTATATTAAAGATTTACTAAACAGTACCTTCTGGAGGCCACAGATATTTTAAATTCGTTCTTGACCATTCAGGCAGTTGGGGGATGTTATCTACACTGCTGAAGGTGTAACTCAACAAGTCTACTACTAGTTGTATTTCCTAGCCTAAGTTGTACACTTATGAACAAAGAAGTGTTTTAACTAAATGATAGCAGTGTAGGTTATAAATGGAAAAATAAAAATATTTCTCCTTAATTCAGTAGGTAAATGGAAGTATATTTGAACAACGAAAGTGAAAATGTAGTGAATACTTTATTTTAGCATGAAAAAATTTCTTTTTTTTTTTGGCGGAACCAGGGATTGAATTCAGGCCCTTGCGCTTGCCAGGGAAGCACTTATTCAACTAGCCATCTCCCTGGCCCCAGCATGGAAAAATTTCTAAAAAAATAAATTTAAAAGTCCTACATGAAAAAGGATACACATATCTTGACATATTTAAGCAGTGATTTCAAAAAAGGGCTTCTATCCTAAGTGGTACATGTAGGACAACTTGTTCATTCTACACACAGAATGATGTCAAACAGTGGTTTCTAATATGCAGTGTGGAATACCATTATCGGTCTGTCTGACTGTCTGTCTATCTATCTATCAATCATCTATTATGTATGCACACATGTGTAAAGCATATACACACATGGTGAAGTAAACCTGGTAATAATATGTACTGCAGGATAATGATTGTCTTAGTAAGGAGGGAAAAGTATAATTTGAGCTCTGCTTATTTTTAAGTTAATGCTTACTGCTTGATTTTTAAGTTAATGTTTACTATATAACTCACTTAAAACTATTTATATATCTAAAATATGTTTTTAAAAAAAGGTAGTATAATGCATGTTTTCAGATAAACAGCCAAAAATCTGGCCTTGAAACTCACTGTTTTTGTTTTTATCACCTCTTTATCATATAATTGTTTTCAAAAGTTATCTTGCAGTACATAGCATTTTAAGTAAAAATGTTTAAACATTTATTTTATAATTATTAGGTGATATTTGTGTATTAGATTTTGGAAAATTATCTAATGCTTATTCTTAGTAACCTCTCTTTGCACTTCTTTCAACCTAATCATTTAACAGTGGAAAGTGTCAATAACTTATGCAGAAGCTTACATATTTGACCATTTGAGTGATATCTGAGGTATCGCAAATGTCAAAGAAATGAAGCTATGCCAAAAGCGAAGAAAATTACTTTAATTTTAGTGTCAGTCTTCACTATATAGTAATCTTGCATATGACTACTTATGTCCTGGAAAAATCTCTTCCTAATTTCAGCGGCAATATTGACCTTGTAATTGTCACAGGACCCAAACAGGAACTAATTGCAAAATTTTCATCAGGTATTTTTAACCCTTTTTTCCAATTATGTGTCCATAAACCCAGTGTCTTGTGTTTTTCACACACAACAGTCAACATAGACACCAGTTTTGGAGGGTTTTTTCCCCAACATATCAAGCAAGAATCAAGTCTTAATCCAGCCAGTTTTTGTACTCTGTAGTTAGAGATGTTATGCATCTTAGCACTTAAGAGCTTAGCCCCAAAGACTCCCTCCCTGCTTCAAATGCTAGTTGTAAGTTGTCTTTTACTGAGCTCTCACCAATCAGCTACACGTATGAACTGTGATCCCCTCCTTGGGTTTGATTAAAGTGCAAGAGCTTTTACACCATTAAGATAGACATTTACTTATGTTTAGCCATTTATTATAAAATACATAAAATTGTACAAATGAAGAGAGGCATCAGGTGAGGTTATGGAGGAAGGGGCATAGATCTCCGATGTCCCATCTTCCTGTGTCACCCTTTCCTATTTTGGCACCTCCAGGAATCATCACGTGTTCCGATATCTGGAAATGCCCTGAACACTCTCAGAAGCTTTATTGCATAGGCATAATGGAAGCACAGATATGACCTTGTCAAAATGTGATTAGACAAAAGGATAGGATCTAATGCCATTAGACTGGATGGAAATGCACGAAGGCCTGCATTTTTTGTAGCATCTTTATGCATCATTCTCTTGTCTAGGGTGTGAGATAGGACCTTTTTGGAAAAGAGAAGTTATAAGTTACTTATAAACAATGGTAGCTCAGACAATTTCATTATGTTTAACACAAGCAGAAAGGAAGGAAGAACTCAATTTTCTATAACCAGCCTTATGGAAAAGAGTCTACCCTATCTTGGGAATGACATATAAACCAGGACCTGTGCTCAAAGAATCCTGTCTGTGTGTCTGTGTGTCTGTGTGTTTGTGTGTGTGTGTGTGTGTGTGTGTGTTTGTGTGTATCTATCTATCTATCTATCTATCTATCTATCTATCTATCTCTAAAACAATTATCTCTTATTTTCTTTGATGTGAAATAATGATGCTTTGGCCTTTTTTTTGTGACAAGGTCTCAGTGTAGCCCATGCTGGTCTCGATTATATGGCTATCTTCCTGCCTCAGCCTCTGGAGTGTTGGGATAATAGGTATGTGCCACCACACCCAATCTGATTAATTAAAAAAAAAAAGAATACAGGCAACCTTTGTCTAAGTATTTAAAAATAAGCAAGATTGAAAAATATCAACTATTATTATACAACTTTTAAAAAACTGACATCTATAATTTTAAACTGCTTATTAAGTATAACTGTTTTTCCTTTTAATCTTGGAGTTTTATCATTTATATATTAGCAAAAGTATTTTTGACAAAGTGTGCTGGATCCTTTGGTTACTTGAGGGTCAAATGCTTTGAACTGCTTGTCTCTAAAGAATTGGTTGCCTTTCCCATTTCACTCCCACGTTGAGTAGGATATCATAGTACGTGTTCTGAACAAACTAATTAAAATAATATCCCAACTGTAACTTTTTCTAGTACATAGGAAAATTTTATATTACAGACAGGTTTTTTTTTCATGCAATATAAAACAGGAGAATTTTTCTTCACATTTGAAAACCAGGTAACACAATGGCAAAAGATCATTCTAGTAGAGATTTAGTTTATTACATTACTTCTAAACTTTTCATTTTATAATGAAATATAAATTCACCAAGCTAAGTGTTGTTGAAGAGCTGGTATTTCTGTTAGAGACAAGGTTGTGCTGTCTATATTATTTATCTTCTAGAGAAGTTTTTTACACTTTACAGACAAATGAGCACTCGTGAAAGTATTCATTCATATAAACATTCAATCACTTATTTGTTTTATGAAAAAATAAACATTTACTGTGCTTGTTGTAATTGTTGCTCTAAAGAAAATAGCAGGGATGAGAATAATTATGATGCGATTTCACGACTGTAGAGAGTTCTATAACAAAAACATTGACAAAATGGTATGGAGACCCAAATTTGATTATTATCTGTCTTTGGGGAGGCAAGCATTTATTCTTTCTCATATTACTTTCATTTCATGATGTTCTCTCTAGATATTATTTTATTTTCTCAAATGTTATAATATAATATTTGAATTTAAATGTGTTTTCTTTTTCCCATGAATCTTTTATCAGAGATTTCTGCTATAGTTTATGAAAGGAAATGTTATCAAATAATAGTTTTACTGTAAAGGCTTGCATAAAAAAGACTAAAATTTAATGATTAAATTTAAAAAAAATTAAAGTACACCAAGCAACTATACTTGGTCAATCCACATGTGGTGACTGGCTATTCCATGAGAATGTGTGAGAAGGATCTGATTAAGGAGAAACACTTGCCTGCCCCATCCTATCTTCATATTAGGTACTAACACTACCCTGGGCCCTAAGTACATTTGAAGAGACTCCAAGGATGGGTAAACATAGTCTTTGCCCTCAAAGAACACACTCCTAATACAAAGTGTTAATGACTTAATCTCACATATTCTTATGCAGTGCCAACAATCGCTCCCTCTTTTGTCCTTTAAATATTTCCTTCATTTGGTATGCATTTTTCCTGTGATCTGCGTACAATCATATGCTTTTAGCCAATGTGGGTTAATGCAACTGACTGAACTGCTGATTCTAGGTCAGCCAGGATTAACACCGCACACATCAAAGCTCTCTTTATTCTGCCTTGTGTGTTGTTGACTCTGTTGTGAACTCTCATTGTCATTAATTTTGACAGAAGAGG
>NW_004524631.1:839130-849465 GCF_000260255.1 Octodon degus | reverse complement strand
TTGCTTCTGCTGGCTCTGGCATTGGAGATCCTAAACTACTTTATGTTGTAGGACCTGAGTTACTGCCATGTCCTTTATCTCTGGAAAGAAAACCATAACTCCTCTCTGGCTTTCAGAGGCTGAGCTCTCCAGCACCATTTTGCTCACAAGCATACTGGTAAAAAAAAAAAAAACCTCAACCCCAAAATGAATTACATTTTAGAAATGACAGAAAAATGGAATTAGTTACATAGTGACTGACTTGAGAATGAATTTCATTTAACTTTTTAATATTCTAATTTCCTTCATGCTATTTCTAAAAGAGGCAAAACAAATATTGCTAAATTTTGAAAACTTGTTACCAAGTAGTATTCAATTAAGGAAAAATATCCCAAAATAATATATATGTGCTTATAAACAAAAATAGAGTCTAAAATAATGATTCACTTAGTAAAACTACCTTTAGCTTGAGAAAATTAAACTTACTATCCAATATTAAATATTCAGTGGGTTGTTGATTTTATAAGTACTTTGAAGTAACATTCTTGTTTGTTAACAGTCTAATACACTCTACCATTTCATTTATAAATTCATATTGTCATACTAATGTATTTTTATCAAGTTTATTGGTACAATTTAGATGTACATAAGGACCACATTCATCATAGGGAAATTGTACCTGTACATGATATATCTTAGTTCCTCTTTTCTGCCCCATTTCTCTTCATTCTCTGCAACCACTCTTCCCCTCCATATTTACAAAAGCTTTGTATCCATTTTAAAATTTTTTATCATTTTTTCTTTTCCCTTTCCTCCTCTAATTTCTTTCCTTTTAAATAATTTCTTCCTATTTCATAGTATCTCTCATATATTTTAGTTTTTATTTAAACTTTGTTTCTCACACTAGCAGGACAATGAAATATTTATGCATGTGTGTCCAATTTATTTCACTTAAGAGTATGATATTAAGATCCATTTGTTTAGCTATAAATATCTCAAATTTATCCCTTTTGTGGTTGAGTAATACTCCATTGCATTAAAAGAAAAACACAATTTTTTGTCCAGTTGATGAGTATCGGGTTGTTTCCAAGATTTAACAAATTAAACTATGGTACTATAAACATGGGAGTGTTTATATCACTGTGATATGATGATTTTAAATTTTGGGAAGATATCCCAAGAGGGAAAAAGCTGAATCAAATGAAATGCCTACCTTAGGTTTTTGAGGAATCTCACCCTGTGTTTCCATAGTGTTTATACTAGATTACATGCCTACCAATGTAGCAAAGGGTTCCTTTCCTGCCCAGTCCTCCCAGCATTTGTTGTTGGTTGATTTCTTGATAATAGCCTTTTTTTCTGGAATGAGATGGAAAATTCACATTGTTTTAATTTGCATCTCTGGAATGATCAGTGATACTCAATATTTTTTTTAAATTTTTTGCTTATTTGTATTTCTTCCCATAAGAATTATCTGTTCATTTCAGATGTTCATTTTTGGAGGAGTCTTTAAATTGGTGGTGAGAGATGCCAGTTTGATTATTCTCAATACTTTATATGTTCTAAATGCTGTTCTTTTGTCTGAAGAACAACTGGTTAAGATTTTTTTCCTACACTGGGGTTTTATTTTCACTTCGTTGTGTCTCTCCCCCCTCCTCCCGTGGAAAAGCTTTTTAGTAAAATCAGTTCTGAATTGTTGAATCTTTATAGTATTTCCTGTGCCATGGGAGTTTTGTTCAAGAAATCTTTGTCTAAACCTATGTCTTCAAGAGTTCTGTCTACTGTCTCTTCCAGCAGATTTTGTTTCTGTTTTGATATTTAGATCTGATCCATTCTGATTTTAGTTTAGTGCATAGTGATAGATAGTGATCTAGTTTTCATTTTTAGTAGGTGAAAGGCCTGTTTTTTCCAGCACCATTTATCAAAGAAACTATCTTTCTTTTAGTGAAAGTATTTGGCTGCTTTTTTCTGCATTTTCTAATCTATTCCATTATTCTTCAGATATGTTTTATTGCCAGGTATTCATTTTGTTTACTGTTTTTATATGTATGTAGCTCTGTAGTATAACTTCAAATCAGGGATTGTGTTGTTCCCTGTCTTGCTTTTGTTGCTCAGAATTTTTTTTTACTACTCTAGGTTTCTTCTGGTTCAGAATAAATTTTAGGGATATTTTCTATATTTCTGCAAGATAAGCTAACGGTACTTTTTATTTGAATTGCAATAAATTTGTATAACAATTTTGAGAAGTTAGCCATATTTACTATGTTTGTTTTTCCTACACAAGAACAAGGGATATGTTTTTAATTTCTGATATCTTTTGTGATCTCCTCTTTCAAGGTACTATATTTTTCAATGTAGTAACCTTTTAATTCCTTTTTACACTGACTTATAAGTTTCATTTTTTCATGTTATTATGAAAGTGGTGTTTTCCCCAGTTTCTCTCTCACTGTGATTGTTTTTCATGCACAAGAGTGCTATTGATTTTGAGGGCTGACTCTGTATCCACATAACAACAGAATCTGGATATTAATTCTGGAAGTTTTTTGGTGAAGTTTTTAGGATTTTTATGTAGAGCATCACATCATTTGGAAATAGTGATAATTTAACTCCTTCCTTTTCTGTCTTTTTTAATGCTTTTGTCTTTTCTAGTTGCTCTTGCCAATGCTTCCATAATTATGTTCAATAAGAGTGGTGATAATAGACATCCTTGTCTTGCTCCTAATTTTAGCATGAGAGCTTTCAGTTTTTATTATTTTGTGCAATGTTGGCTGTTGGTTTGTCATAAATGGATTTTTATCAAGTTGAGATAAAGACCACCTATTCTAATTTTATGTAGGATTTTTATCATGAGTTAGTACTATATTTTGACAAATTTTTATCTGCATCTATTGAGATAATAATATGGATTTTGTCCTTGGTTCTATTAGTATGGTGTATTTTTTTACTGACCTACATATGTTCAACTATTCCTGCATCCCTGAGAAGAATCCTACTTGGTCATGGTGTCAAATCTTCTCAATGATTTGTTGCATTCTCAAGTACCTTATTGAGGATTTTTGCATTTATTTTCATTAGGCAAACTGGCCTGTAGTTCTTTTTCCATTGGATTTTTGTCTGATTTTTGTAATCAAGTAATACTTGCTTACAAGAATGAGTTTAGGAGTATTGCTCTCCTATTGATTTAATTAAAATGTTTGATGATTAATGTCATTAGATCATCTTTACATTTATTGTATAATTCATTATTGTATATACCAGGACCTGAGCTTTTTATTGTTGGTATGTTTTTAAGTGCATTTTCAATTTCCTTGAGTAATATTAGGGTATTTAGAATTTTTATGTTTTCTTGACTCAACTTTAGTATTTAATATGTATCTAGGAATCTGTCCATTTCTTCTGTGTTTTCCATCTATCTAGAGTAATTGTTTCTGAACAATATTTCTGGCGATATTCTGGATGTCTAAAGGATCTGTTGTGATTTCACTCTTCATTCCTAATTGCTTGACTCTGTGTCTTTATTATTTTAACTACAGTTGTGTAACAGTTTCTCAATCTTTCCAAAAATGAACTGTGATTCATTTATTTTTATATTTAGTGTCAATTATGTCAGTTTCTTCTCTGACCTTTATAATTTCTTCCCTCACACAAGCTTTGAGCTTGACTTGCTCTTCTTTTTCTACAAGTTTCTGTTTCAATTTTGGGTTGTGTACTTGAGTTCGTTCTGTCTCCCAATGTGAGAAATCACCACCATAACTTTTCCTCTTAGGATTGCTTTCATTGTATTCCTTAAGCTCTAGTACACTATATAGACATTATCATTTACTTGTAGATACTGTTCAGTTTCTTTTGTTTTCATCTGTGACCAACTTGTTGTTCAGTAGGGTGTTAATTAATTTCCAGGTGTTTCTGGAGTTTTATGGTTACTTTTGCCCCTGGTTTCTAATCTTACTGCACTATCATCCAAAAATATGCATGGGACTATTTCAGTTCCTTTGCATTTACTTAAACCTCTTCTACTGGCTAGTATGTGATCTATTTTGGAGAATATGTCACATATCTTTGAGAAAAGTATGTATTCTCATCCTGTGGAATGGAACACTCTATATAGACATCTATTAAGTCCATTTCTTCACAGGTTTTGTTCAATTTACATGTTATTTATTGATTTTTTTGTCTAGTTGATCTATCTATTTATAACAGGGAAATATTAAGTCCCTCATCACAATTGTGTACATACTTATTTGATTTTTCATATCTGCTAATGTTTGTTTTACGTAGTAGGTTGCAACTGTGTTGGGTGCATATGTATTTATGATTGCTATCTCTTCTATTCATAATTTTCACTTAACAAGTATATATTGACCTTCTTTATCTCCTTCAGTCAGTCTTTCCTTGAAGTTCACAAGGTCTGCAAATAGAACACCTAATTCTGCTTTTTTCTGGGTTCCTGTAGCATGGGAGATTGCTTTCTATTCCTTGACCTTCAGCCTAGTAATTTTTTGTATTCGATATTTTTCTTGAATTCAGCATACTTTTTGGATGTTGTTTCTTTTGTTTTCTTTTCATTTTCTTTTCCTTTCCTTTCCCTTTGTTTTCTTTTATTTTTGTATCAGGGATTGAACTCAGGGAGGCACTTATGTATCTGAGCTATATCCCCAGCACCCTGGATGTTGTTTCTTGATCCTTCCTGCCAGTCTACTTCTTTTTTGGTGAAACCAATTACTTTGATGGTTACAACTGGTATATATTGGAATAGCTTTACAATATACACCAATTACTTTGATGGTTACAACTGGTATATATTGGAATAGCTTTACAATATACTTTTCATGTTGATGGTTCCCTGTCTTTCTCTTCTATTTAATTCTTTGCCCTGCTTAGTTGCTCTCTTCTATCGTTACTTTTGGATTTGTGGTCTTTGTTATCTGTTTCTAAAATATCTTTCAAACACTTTGTAGACCTGATTTTGTTGTCATGAATTTCTTCAATTGTTCCTTATCATAGAAGCATTTTATTTCTCTAATTATTCTGAAAGATTTTTTTTAGTACAGATAAATCTGGACTGGGATTTGTTTTCCTTCTGGACTTGAAATATTTCACTCTAAGTTATCCTCAATTTAAGAGTTTGTATTGAGAAGTCTACTATGATTCTGATGGGTTTTTCTTTATAGCTTCTTTCTTTTTTTGTATTTTAGGGAAGGGTCTACAGGGTGTTCAGGGCCTCACTAGTAGATCAGACTAATAGTGATCTGCCTGTTTATAGCCTCCTAAGAGCTGGGATTAAAGGTGCATGTCACTATGCCCAGTCTCAATTGCCATCTCAGCATGCTCCAGGGGCGGGGCCAACACAGCATGCCTGGGGATCAAATCTCCTGCTCCTGTGCCTTCTTGTAGGTGCTTTATATAGTTGATTTCTTTCTTTTCTAAAACTGCTTTTAATATTCTTTTCTTGTGCTGAATATCTGGAATTTTAATGATTACATGCCTTGATAGATTTATTTTGAGCATTACTATTTGGAGTATGTATGCCTTACTTATCTCTATATCAAATTACTTTTTCATGCTTGGGAAGTCTTCTGCTGTTCCTACTGTGAACAGAGATTTCATGCCATTTGTACTCATTCTTGCTTTATCCTTTACTCTGATCAATTTTATTTTGTTCCTCACTGCACCATCTGGCAGTTGTTGGTTTTTTTCATGGTTCTTTGCTATGTTTAAGAGATTTTTCTTTTTGTGATTGCTAACCATGATTCTATATCCTAGGTCTTATAGTTTCTCTTTACTTTCTTTCATTTTGTTTGGAAACTTTCAATGGAATTATTGATTTGTTGATAGCTATTTGTATCAGTTTCATGGATTCCATTTCTTTTTGATGGTTTTGATCAGTTTTCTGTGCTTCTATTTTTTTAAATCTATGTCTATGCTAGATTTGCTAAGACATAGATTAAGTTCTTAATTATGTTTTTTACTGAAAAGTAAAAAAGTTTTTAATTATTTTTTTACTGAAGAAATTATTTGTTTTAATTTACTTTATAGAATTGTGCATATATATTTTTTCTAAGGTCATTTCAGAAAATTCATATGGATGGTGTATAATTTCTTCTATGTCATTGTCCACTAAATTTGTCCTGGTTGGGCTGGAAATCTGATTTTACATTTTGCTTCTGAATTTTGTAATTTTCTATTTTTAAGATTTATTTTCTCTATTATTTTTATTTTTCTTACACTGGGTAGTTTTATCACTGATATTGAGGCTTCTCTAAGGAACAGCTATTCCTCCAAGATGTCTTCTAGGTATAACTACCTATTGTTCTTTGTGTCTGTTCCAGGATCCTATCTTTTCACTTCATTAGGTATGATGAGTTAGTATTTATTTGGCTCACCACAGAATCCCTTGAACTGGACTATGAGGATAGTTATGATCCCAGAGTACTGCAGTGTGGTTATGGAAGCGTGAATGACTGATTACAGTGTGGCATCCTAGCTAAGGTAGTATAATTACCAATAACAATATCTTCAAGCACAGCCTAGAAACTGGTAATGCATGGTAACTGCTAATTTGGTATCTCTAACCATAGGAGCAAGATCTATCTTATATAATAACATCCGACATAAACTAGGAATTTATATGCAGTGAGCTTTCCATTAGTAGAGTGATATTATCCTTTTGAGAAGGGAGGATTTAAGGTGGATGGGGGGAAAATCAGTAACAGAAGAGAAATATAGTGGAAGCAATGCTGAAGGACAAAGAATGATTGCCCAAACTTTGGGAAGCTGGAGAAGAGAAGAGGAGAGAAAAAAATTAAGCAGAAAACAAAGCTTATTAAGGCATAAGAGAAAGACTAGAGAGAATGTCCAGTCATATGAAAATAGCAGAAAATCAAGAAAGACTGTTGCAGAAAGTGAAAGACAGTACAGGATAAACAAACAAACAATAAAAGTTAAACCCTAAACAATCTCCTGCCCCAATTCCTCTGGTGCCCCCAGTTCTGTGTAAGTTCCCTAGTCAGAGCCAGGAATCCATACTGATACCCCACTAAGTCTGCTGCAGCATTATTGCTGGGTGCCTGGCCATTTTGACCACACCACTGACTCCTCTCATGCATTGGTTTTAGGGCAGGGCGAGTGCTCTTATCTGCCACCAACCAAGGCCATTTTCTTGCCTGTGCCTCCAGTGACAGGGCAGGGAGATGCTTCTAGTCCTATGCAGCTAGGGCTAAGACTGACTTTCAGTGGCCACAGAACAGATTCTTGGTGCTCCCTGCACCTATGTCTTTGCAGAGATTCCCCAGTTTACTGTCCATTTCTGGCTGTCTACTGTGACACGTGGGCCTTTTTTTCTTTGCACTCTGCAACACTGGCAGTGAAGCAAACCTGGGGTGGAACTGCTGCTGAAATTCAAATGCTGAGTCCTTGAAAATAAGATGAGGGTCCTGCCTGTCTGCTGTTCCTTCTTCACATGGCTGTGTGCCAGTACGGCCCTACTGCACTCTCTGACTGCTGAGTGGGGGCTGGTGCTCAGGAAACACTGACTCGTGTTTCGCTGCTGCCTCTGACTGCACAAGACTCACTTGTCTCCCTTCCTGCTGGGTCAGTTACGCAGCCATTCTAGCCCCACAACTTGGTCTTGGGTCGGCAGCCGTGAGCTATTTCTTCTGTACAAATAAATCAAATTTTATCATCCTCCTCTATCTGTTCATTCCCTTGTGGTTCCTGTGTGCCCCCCTCCTTTGGTTTCTCTCCAGGCTGTTGTTCTTCCTGACTCTCAGTACTTTGTCCTGGAAAAGCTGAGGCATTGGCACTCTGCACTCTATCATTCTGTAAAGACCCTGTTATATTAATGTAATAAAAGGTAGGGGTTTTTTTTAACCTTTTTTTATTTGAATAACTTACTACAGGTATAATTAATGCATCATGCCATTATTTCTTGTGAGATTAGCAGGTAAAATTTGATTCACAAGTGTAAATGTTTATTAATTTGCCGCCTGAGTTTCAAATGGACTGCCTGTCAAATCTGGAAGAGATTCATTAATTGGCACTGAGTACAAAAAAATTCATTGCATTTATTTTATTTATGACAACAGTTATTCCTTTTATATAGTTTCTAGATCATTGCTAATATTGATGTCTCACAACCATTTTCCAGAAGCCATTTCTCTTAGCTTCTATGCAAGATATATTTCCAAGTCAGTAATTTTTGCTTTTTTTAAAAAGTGCATTAATTGACATGTTGATGAATTTTAACTTTAGGCAGCAAAATTTGGAAATATTTCTGATGATATCAGAGATTCTAAGCATACCAATGTGTGACTAAAACTTCATATCTTTTTTATGTGGAAAAGACCTTGAGGATTAAATATACATCTTGTTTTGCAGATAAAAGAAAGCTCAAGAGGGCCAATGGACTTTTCAAAATCATACATATATTACTGAATTTTCAATAATGAAAAGCTAATTCCCTACTTGAAATTTTTTTGTTTTCTAATACACAACTTTTTTGAATTTTATATTTTTATTTACAAAGTATGAGAAATACATGTTCAAACCTGTACAGTAGAGCAACAAATGGATTGAATGACAAAATCTCAGTGTATACTCCAACTTTAACACTTAATTGTATGTGCCTTTTATTAAAAGATTTGAAATGGGGACACCTAAAGTCATAGAACTATTTCAAATGATATATGTAAAAAATGGTGTGAAAGTACTAACTTTCTGGAGGGCTTTCCTCATAGAGGAAAAATTACTGTGGGTATTTATTTAGATGTAATGGTCAGAATAGAAGGAAAATAGTACTGCAATGGTAGCTCTACCTGGGGAACAATATTGTTGATAGTCTCTCTGAACAGCCTGCATACATGCCAATTCATTGTATGCTGTTACTCAGCCTCCTTCTTTTGACCTAGAGAGTAGGTAAAGAAACAGTTTTACCATAGTCTCCTGTGTTCTCTTTCATGCCGTAGTTCTCTCTTCTCCCTTTTCTGTTTATACCACTCTTCAAGTTCTGAGGATAAAATTTCCAAAGCACTTCATGCAAAAATCGCTCTATGGGTCACTGCTTCCTTTAAAAGGGTTTTTAATGTTGCTGTTTTGTCAAAGAGTGCTTTTAATTAGAAAATCAGTCTGCTATTTATTGAATTGAATTGTTCAGATAAAATACTATAGGATATTGGCCTAGAATTTAATTGGAATATAAAAGATAAAATAATTAAATAAAGCACTAGTTACTACTTTATGGAAGTTAATATGGTAACCATAAATACCTTGAAGGCTTTAAAAAAGTTAAAATGTTTATTTTTATATGTAAAGTGCTAATAACATATCCTTGACGTATATCATAAATATTACATATATACCCTCATGGGATAGAAAAATATATTTGTAAGTGTCTATGTTTTTAGACCAAAGGGCTAAAGAAGGTTACTGTAAAGAACTTTGTTAAAGTGTTGAGCCTGCTGTTTATTGCCTCACACTTTGGAAACAGATGTTATTTAAAAAAATAATATCATTTTAAAACCAAGTCTTTAAATTAAATGATTTTTACACTAACACCAAAGATAACAAGTTGAATGAAATTTTGCTTATGGCATCTGTTGCCATTTTTAGGAGGTGATTAGTCATTCTCTTTCTCTTGCAAGTATTTGACAGAAACTCAAACAGAGATGAATCATAGTTACAAGCTGTTGCTCACCTTGTCCCTCCCAAAGAAAGGATCCTTGAAATCATTCCAACAAAAAAAGAATTAAATTCTGAAAATGGCTTACGAGACTTGACAGAAGTATTTAGCAACTGGAAAGTTATAGCAATCTGTCACATTAACTATTAATGAAAGTTAGACTAGAGAAATATAGACATAATATTTCTAGAAAGCCCAAGTAAAAATATCTTTTTTAATTTTTGGAAACATATTTGGTCCTATACATACTGAGTTGTATTCAAATTTAATTTTGTTAGAGTGTGTTCATTAATAAGCAGGACATTTTATGAATATTAGATGCCTTTTTCTTAATATATGTATGCGTCATAAATACACTATATGTATATACATATTATATTATACTATATGTACATACATATACAATGCAATGCATTGCATATACAAATGAGAATCCTAGTAAACTCATTAGTTTATTTTTGTATTTAAGGACCCACACAGAATAGAATCTCGGAAATAGTCATAATATTAGGAATCTCATATCATTTGATAATCAAGTATCTTTCTCAACCATTGGGCAAGGCATTTCAAATTTAGGAACCTGCCATTGTACAAGAGTCAGTTTGGTCTGGAGTCACCATTTTGACACCATAGTGTCATTCTCCTAAAGTTGGAGCAAATTGGAACTTTGATTCTATATATTT
>NW_004524631.1:837403-838915 GCF_000260255.1 Octodon degus | reverse complement strand
TTGGCTAAAAAGCAAAGAATCAAAGAATATCTCCTCTTAATTTATTTGTTCATTTAAATATATTTTGTAGAATCTACTGCATGCCAAGGTAGTAGGGGAAGAGGAATTAATAAAACAATTCTTTCCACTTATGGCATTTATTATCTAGTGGGAGATGAGAGAAAACAAACACATAAACTTGTTAGTGTATCATCTGTCACACAAAGAAAAGTTATGTAAAGTTATACAGAAAATTAATTAAGATTCTTCAATTGAAGTAGGAGTAGAAATGGTATATAAAGCCAAAACAAGTGATATTTAAGCAGACATGAAGAACTAAATGAAAGGCAAGGAACAGCCTTGAGGATAATGGTTTGAAAACAGGGAAAATACCTGGGGGTGTACTTAATAGGTTTGTAGTAAAGCAAGGGGGGCGGGGTGAGCTACATGAGAGTGAACATAATGAAATCAATGAGATGAGAAAGAGGACGATAAATCATAAAGTCATTTTAAGGACCTGGACTTCAATTTTAATGAAAATGGAAAATATTAGTTAGGGGTAGAAGAATTATATATTTCATAAGGGTCATACTGGCTGTGCAGGAAAAAACTAGCTGGGCAAAGAGGATTAAAGAGACAAATTTCAAGACTTTGGTAGAAGTCCAGATCCACAAGCTAAATGATACCTAGACTATAGTATGTATATGGCTGGAGTTAGAATACATTTTAAAATTGGAGCCAATAGGTATTGCCAATGATGGGAAATGGGAAGAAAAGACTTTCTTCAACGGTGTACCAAAGTTTTTGTCCAGGGAACTAGAAATAAGGAAAGCCCTAATGTTGAAATGAAAAGACAATAGAAAAACATAAGAAGTACTTGCTAATGAACAATGACAATTCTCAATTTCATACATTTATTATAAACTCAGTTTGGAGATTTTGAGTAGAAAGTTGGATATTCTCATCTGGAGTTGAGAAGTCCTTATTGGGAATATATATTTAGGAATGATTAGCACCAGGCGAGCCTTAGTAATAGTGCTATAAGAGAGGGAACAGAAAGGACCTGCGCATAGTGCCACACAGCACCGGACGATGCAGCAGCTCAGGAAGAAGCAAAGGACTTGCAAAGGAGGTGATGGCACTAAGGTGCACTGTTTTTGTTTATTTTTAGAAAAAATCTTTCCTTACCATGTGTTTACTTACAATGAAAAATTATTAGACATACATTCAGTACACATGTTTCCATTCCTTCTGTGGAATTGATACATGATCATAGCACATATTTATTTACATTTTATCCTTTTTTCCTTTCCACCCTCCCCACTCCCTCTGTTCTGGACCCTTCCCAGTAAGAAAAGTCTCTGAGCTAAGGGCCTGCATTACCCAAGGGAGAGACTTCCCTTGCTGAAATGCGTTCACTTTTGTGTGGAGGAAATTAAAAAATGAAACCCTATATCATTTATTAATTATCACTGTAATTTGTACCTATGAAATTCCCGAGGATTGTACCTAGGGAAACACTAAGGACAAAAT
>NW_004524631.1:834601-836070 GCF_000260255.1 Octodon degus | reverse complement strand
GGAGTTTCACTATTCCTTAAAATTATATTTAAAAAAATTATATGTATAAATGTATGCATATTTATAAAAGTAATTTATCCATATTTATATGCATTCACTTGGAGGCACAGGAGAATTTCTGGATTTGTCAAATGCCATCAACTTTTAATAAGTAAAAAGCATTAATAAATTAATTTCATTGGGCAACTGTAACTATGTGTTAGGCATTGTTGTAGCTGTAAGTATATAGAATTAGATCATGAGAGACTCTGACGTGAGGAGGTGATCCTGAGACCAACACCTGAATGAAGTTGGCTTTTCTGGGAGATTGATGGAGGAAGCACGGAGAAATAAGGAAGAGAGAGCGAAGGTCAGAACATGCAGTTATAATGTACTTGACAGAAGTAGAACAGGCTTCCTGTAAGCTCAGTGAGATTTGTGAGCAAGAACTTAGACATTTTCTGTTGTTTTGAATGTCTACTCTGTTGTTTACAATATCCTTTAGTACTTTTAATTAAAATCTGCCCTAACATAAATAAAATTACCCTGTAAAACTTCAACCAAATACTCACTTATTTTCCATTTCTGTATTTATTTAATCAAGGATCAACAAAAATATTCTCAGAAAATGCTTTGAATTCCACTGGTATAGAATAAAGTTTAGAACTGTCTCCTAGCTCTCACTTCTAGAAAGGAGAGAAAACTTGTACTCAAAATGAACTTTAAGTTCTAAGAATCTCAAGGTTTTCCTTATTATAAAATTTTAAATATATGTTCCTATTCCTATTTATCACTTGACATCAGTTCCCTGAACATGGTATAAAAGTTCACTGGACCCTTTTATAATGTTTCATGTATTACTAGTGCTTAAAATTTGCTACCTAATTATAAAGATAGATAAAGTAGCTATATATGTATAAGTATACAACTATGTGAAATATATCAGCATGCTAACAGGATTTATACACTTATATGATTCCATATAAGTAAATAGTATTGTATAGTCCACATAGTATAGTTGTTACTCTCTCCACAATTCTTGAAATCTTTTTTTTTTTTTGCCTTATGTGGCCTGGTTGGAATGTCACAGCCACAGACATGCATGCACAATTAGACAATGAAGTTAAACAAAAGGACATTACCATTCTCAAGCCAAAACTTTTAATTACTAATAGGAAACCTGTCCTAAGGGTATAGTACTTCTGAAGATATTCTTAATTTATTTTATTTTTTTATACACAGGATCTCACTATGTAGTTCAAGCTAACCTTGAACTCACTACTTAGCCAAGGCTGACCTTGAACTTGTGGTAGTCATCCAGCCTCAGCTTCCGGAGTTGTATATTACAGGCGTATGTCACCATGCCTGCAATTTTTTTTTTTTTTTAATTTTAAGGAGCAAAACATTTTCTCTCAAAACCCTAGAGATTTTCATAAGGTTAATAACATTTTTAATGTAAAATAAATACAATAATCTTTGATAATTAGAGA
>NW_004524631.1:832759-834371 GCF_000260255.1 Octodon degus | reverse complement strand
GAGTAGAAATGTCTGCGCCCAGGAAGCACAGCTTTCTCTGAGGCCGCCCTTGAATGACATTGAAGGTGGAGTGCTCTCAGATCAAGGGTGGCTTTCCTCTCTGGGTTTATGCTTCATCTAGCAGGAGCCAAATTGAACTGTATACAGATATGAAGGTTGAAGGGCAGGTTATACTCAACATCTTGTCTCCTTGCTGTCTTTAGGTGTTACATCTAACTCTTCTTACTGGACATTCTTGACACAGCTTTATATTAGATGTAAAAGTACATTTTTAATTCTTGACTTTTAGGACAAAGAAAAATAGATTCTTTAACGAGATAATTGTAAAAATATATATACATGTCTTACTTGGCTAGAAATTTCAAAATTGAAACCCATTTGGACAAAGTTCTTGTTTGTGTTTAATATGGCTGTGCAGCTGCCTTCTTTTTGAAGTTTTTTAAACTGTAGGAGTATATTGTTATTTCATCCTAACACCTACATAATCCTGTTTGCATATCTTATCAATTCAAATTTATTTATCTCAAAAGTTCTACCTTTGTATACATTGTCAGACATTCTTATATAAAATACATTTTAAATGCAAGTTTTCAATATACAACTATGCTTTTTCTAAAAAAAATTAGCACATTCTCATTGTCAAAATTTTAAAAGTTTTAAAGTAAAAGAAAAATAATGACAAGTCATGATCCTTCAGCTCAAAATCAAACAACGTAACTTTTCCATTTAATATCTTTGACAATCAGTGTATAAAACACATAAATGTCCACAGATAGACAGGAGAGAGTTAAGTCAAATACTTTCCATTTAACATTTCATTGTGTTCTTCTACAGCATTACAACTTTCATAGATTTCATCATTCCTTCATGTGTAATATTTATTTAATTACTGTCCTAGTGTTTTATATGTTATTTGCTACATTAATTAATATACCATTACAGAAAAATACCCAGAAGGGGAATAACTGGCTTGAATGGAGTCTCCAATCCTAGCTTTATAAGGAGTTTGCACACTGATTTCCATAGTTGTTGTACCAATCTGCACCCCAACCAACAGTGGAGAAGGGTTCTTTTATTCCCACAACCTCTCCAGCCTTTGTTATTGGCTGACTTGTGATGTTAGCCATTCTTTCTGGGGTGAAATGGAAAACCTCATACCACAGCAATATATATGCACTCATGTTTATAGCAATGCAATTTGTCATAGCTAAATCTTGGAAACAACCCAGATTCCAGTGGACTGAAAAATGGATAAAGAAGATGTGGTATTCTTACATAAGGGAGTACTGTTAAGCCATACAACAGGATAAATTTGAGACTTTTGTTGGTAAACAGATGCAACTAGGGAACATACTCAAGTAAAATAAATCAGATCCCCATGTGAAAAGTCCTATTGTCTCCTTAGTGTGAGAACCTGAATGAAAAAAAAAAAAATAGAGCCAAAAGGATACAATAGATACTGGCAAAAAGGAAATGAACTTTTTCAAAAGGACAGAGTTACTGAGTTGAGGAGAAGAATGAGGAGGGAGTGGGGGAAAGAGATTTATCTATGTATGTAAGCAGGATGGTTTAGACAACTGTACTGTGCATTTCTGCTGTTCTGTGAAAAGGA
>NW_004524631.1:831755-832448 GCF_000260255.1 Octodon degus | reverse complement strand
GGGCCCAGCCTCTCTTTTTCTCTTCTCAATTTCTTTTAAATTTCTTTCTTTTTTATGTCTCTTGCAATTTTATACGCATATATCTGGGAATATGAATAACTGTTTGGAAGACAGCACTATGAATTACAACAAATACTGTGAAATTCATATTATTTTGTTGTTTGAAATTCTGTGTTACTTTGATTTTTTTCTGTTTTAATTATAATTTGTACTCTCTTTAAAAAATGAAATTAAAAATTTTAAAAAAACACTACAGTGAACATCTCTTATCTACAAAGTATGTGATTCCTACTTTCACAAATCATTTTAAGTAACTTTTTAAAAAGAATCATAGAGAGATTTATTAGATTGAAAGTTTAAAGTTGCACAAGAAGTAGAGTTCATAGTGTCAAAATGACACATTGTAGTATGAGGAGAAATACTATTTGGTTCTTGTGGAGGGGAAACCATGGAATTTGTGACCCTGCAAGAAAATATGTCTTGGTCTTAGGTTAGAACACTAAGACAATTTGTGGACTTTGGGTAATTCACAGGATTTTGGCTGTGGTAAGTCTAGAAAAAGAAAGAAACAAGCTTAAGAAATTGTAATATAGGCACTTTGTCCTGTAGTCACAGTTTTCTTAAAAGTATAAATTTTAGATAAATTTTTCCATTGTTTATTTTTCTATTCTATCTCACCTTCCTCCCCCAGTC
>NW_004524631.1:827759-828675 GCF_000260255.1 Octodon degus | reverse complement strand
CTGCGGGAGAAATAACCTGGCTTAACACAGAAGTGAATGCCTGGGTGTGGGTGTGGATTTTGAGGCTACTGCTCCCTGGAGTCCACTGTACAGTGACTTGGTTGCCATGGTGTTCTTGCCTTCTCTAATTCTTTTCATCCATAATTTGCTTGAAACTAGTTATATTAAACTGCTTGTCTTTCTGCTTAAGCTTTACCTCCTCATTTATTATTTTAAATGGTTCAGTGGGCTTCTGATATTTGAATATTTATTCCTCCAGTGGCCACAGCTCTGATCCTGGTTTTAGTCTAAAGCATGCTGTTTGCTCCCAACTAAGTAGCAGAACCATGATTACTAATGTATCATTAATCCAGCAGGATACAATTACTGCTCTCTAGGTTAACCACCTTCTCTTTTATTTCCTTTGAGTATTCTATCTTTTCTTCAAGTGAAAAATGATGAATACACTAACATCTTGTTGTTGGTGGTACACTAACAACAAAGTACAGGACAGAGGCCCCTCTAATGTGTAAGTGGAGAAAATTATTTTATAAAGAGTCGAGTGAAATAAGCCTATGGAATAAAGTATACATAGTCAAAACTTACATACAGATCTAGACATAGATGTAGATATACCCTGGATCATTTCTAAGATTTTGTGCTCGCGTTCTTCCCCTTTTCTCCCTACTGCAGAGCTGACTGGAGCAGTTTCTCAGTAATGGGAGCCAGAGAGCAGGTGTTAAACTGCCCCACACCCAGCGTGCTGAAAGCCAATGACTTTGAATGCCTTACTGCTGTCCCTTGTTTTCCTTCCTACCATTCTTTGTCAGTGCTAAAATGAAGGCCCTCTGCACTTGTTATGGAAGTTACTGAAGAGAACTCTTTTCTTCCAACTTACTTCTACACAGTTTATAAAATATGACACAGATTGTATTTC
>NW_004524631.1:825051-827074 GCF_000260255.1 Octodon degus | reverse complement strand
TTGGTGGACTCTACTCATATGTGGACAAAATTGAAGTAACAGTACATTCAGTCATCTGTCATAAGACAGAGCAGCACTGGGAAGACAGATGTGGATGGTGAATTTAAGCTGGAAAGAAATCCTTTTGTAGAAATGTAGAAAGAATTTCAGTTGTAGGTCTCCACCAAACTTCAAGTTATTTTTTGGTGGTTTAAAATATACCTACTCTCAGTTGTGATTACATTATATGCAATAAAAATATATTGTAGGGATGATATTTCAGATGATAGAAGGTTCTTGGAAACCAACTGGTGGTAAGTAACAAGAACCACATCAGTGCTTTCCAGCCAGTGGGCAGGGTGGAAAAGAATTTGGGGAACTAGTTCCTCCCAACCTTCTGAAATGAGCCATTAGAAAGAGGGACATTCTTCTGATTAACAGAGAAAATCGTGTCACTTTTCTGTAGACGAACCGGTCTTTAATATTTCCTGAAGCTTTGTGTCTGCTTCATATCTTGGACCTGAAACAACTATAGTCTTTAACACCAGAAAGCAGAGGTACCCTCTACATCTGCTGAAAGCAGCAGCAGTAAAATATATAGGTGATTGATGGAAAGTATGCTGTAGTAGCTGAAATTCGTTGATGAATGTTTTGCTGAAATTTATTATTCTGAATGTTTACGCCTTATTAGTCTGTTCTGCCATCAACAACTAAAATATGTCCCAACCACTTAATGAGTTTTTCTTTAAGCATATTAAGTAATTTTTCCTATAGAAAATTATGTTAAAAATACATATTATTTCTTAGTCTAATATTATAATCATTTAACATATTTTAAGTCATATGCTATAATTTAACTTTTCAGTTTCAAATTCTATATATGCAAATAATAAAACGTTTTGACAAAATTTAAAAGCAGATCTAAGTAACTCCAGACATTACATCATTTTACACTTTTTCTCTACAAACAACACTTCGTGTATTTTCCAATTCTTTAAAAAATCGTATTCTTTTGACTTGGCACTCTAATTTCCTTTTGTGTGCGTCCTGCCATGTGCTGTGTATCTCTCACTTTAGCATTATTGCTTTCTTTAGTTAGCTAGCTATTCAACTAAAGGTACTTATTTAAAAAAGAAAAACAGACTCAGAAGACAATTGCTAAAGGGAAGGAGGCAGATTTGAATGAAGTGAGGGGAGAATAGAAAGACCTATTAATTTACTCTTCCTTAGAAATGATGCACTTGCTCTCATCAGTGTATTCTTTAGTTTATCTCTGATATGGTACTGATATATATATATATATTCAATCTTTACTACAGTCCTAACAACACCAGCACCAAAAGAATTGTCCCTAATAAAAACAAAACAAAACAAAAAACAGAGGCCAGTTAGAATTGAGGATTGTAACTCAGCTGACCTGACTTCCAGTTAATGTGATGACCTGACTCAATGCCTTGTCATCATGACTCCATGGAAGTTCAGACTAGCAGTTGACCAGACCCCTTTGGGTACTCAGCACTGGGGCTTCATAATCTCCAGCCAGTCAGCCATGCTTCTCTTGTTCAGTCCTGTGTTAGACAGACCTTGAAAAATCCTTTCTGCATCCATTCTGATCGCTGAATCTCTCCCTTTAGACTGACTTAGGGGATGTGTGACTCTTCAGTTTTCAATGGACAAGTGGGATGGAAATGTCTCATGGTTCATTGAAATGATGAAGACTTATCTCACCAAACAGGCCATTCGGTCTTTCCCATGGACCCAAGGAAAACTGACTTTGCCATACTTGGCTGATTAAGCTCCAGGGCAGGGAGAAGCTCCCTTTGGGAATGCTGACAGAAGTCATGGGAGCCAAGGAAAGTGGTACAGGCACTGCCACTTTCTCTGTCTTAGGTCTGCTCACCATTCTTACCTGTTCAGGGATGGAGTGCATATCAGGCACTTCCTTTTAAACACCCTGTTAGAACTACTTTGAAAATTTAATGAAAATCAGATATTCATGATGTATGCTACAAAAATGCATATTAATATATGTATACACAATTAT
>NW_004524631.1:822602-824196 GCF_000260255.1 Octodon degus | reverse complement strand
CAAGGTTGTTATAAAGTGATGCAGAATTACATGTGCTGACAGAACAGTGATGTTTTGTCCTTCGTTTGATAAATGAAAGAAATGGAATGGGCTTCTGAAGTAAAGGAAACAGACTGGATCACTGAATCTGAAAGCATCGAATCAATGACTCCAGCAGAAGATTTACTTAAGGGAATATAAACTGAACAAGGGCACAAAATCTCTTATTGGAAAAAAAATATAAAGTGCTCCAAAAGCTAAACAAAGGGAAAGAAAGCAAAAATAGACTACATATCTCTTGAGATCAAAGTGTTCACTCTTTCTTTTATTTGTTCATCGTCCTCCATCTGACTTTTCTGTGGGGAATCGCAAGTACTCAACCCATCCTCAGCTCTAGTATATCTAATCTTCTTATGCTATGGCTACTATTTTTCTTCTAATCTGCTGATATTGTTGCTTTTGATCTACATGCATTTTGTATCCTTGTACCATGAATTTGGGTATGGTAATTCTTTAAAGTTTGAGAGAAACCACTTTTGAGTCTGGACTCTGAGGCTCACATCGTATATGAAGCCAACCTGAAAAACGTGCCAGGTCTTGTTTTGAAATAAAATTTAAAAGGGCTTGGATGTTGTTCTCTGGTAGAGTACTTGCATATCATATATTTTTCCCTGGAATATTATGGCCAGCACCATAAAAAGAAAAAAAGAAAAAATAATCTAGGAAAAGGCATATCTTTTGTCTAACCCTCTCCTTTTTTACTGAACCTCCTATTGTTAGAGCTGGCCGGGTTTAAAGGTTTATAATGTAGTAACCTGCACAACTTTCTGTATTAAGTGATTGTGTTAAGTGTGTGTGTGTGTGTGTGTGTGTGTGCTTTTTTTTTATCTCCATTCAGAATATGGACAACATCCAACAGAAATGTGCCATTCCCTCTGCCTATGGTGGCCACCATTGGCCCTGTCACTTGGCACCTGATAGTCAGTCAGTGTGTGCTTGGTGAAT
Source organism: Octodon degus (assembly GCF_000260255.1). Classification (NCBI taxonomy): domain Eukaryota; kingdom Metazoa; phylum Chordata; class Mammalia; order Rodentia; family Octodontidae; genus Octodon; species Octodon degus. The sequence continues at coordinate 823,212 of NW_004524631.1, read as the reverse complement.
CCAGCCTGTGGTGAAGTAGAATGCTGCTAGCCAAGCCCAGCGACTCCACTGAAATGTGGATGAATATAATGATTCTGTTTCATTTTCAAGAGATACAACATTATATTAGACTCTTCCAATAGTGCATTTTTTCACTGGGCATACTGAAGCCGTCATACTGTTGAACTTTAAAACTCAATTTAGATGCAGAGGAAATAAATAATATGGAATATGGGGAAGTGTATGAAGGCCCAAACAAGTTTAATAGATAATTCCATTTGAAAACAACCATGAATCATTTTTCCTTTTGGAATAAATTGTATTCTTTAAGGATTGTCAGGGTCAGTCCACACATAGACTGAAGTGGATGGGTTGCATTTTAAAATGTTTTGCCTTCTAAGTGATAGCTTAGAATTCATGTATTTTATTTTTAAATCTATTGCTTTTCAATGTCTACAGAATTATATTGTGTAAAGACTTCTGACATCAGAGAGCAAAATGTTTGTTTAATTGGAGAACAAGCTTTTATTTTGTTGAATATCTGATCTCTTTTCTCCACTTTTAATGTGTCTTAAAGAAAAGACATAGTAGAGAAACAAATACACTTATCAATAAAAGAGTATTCTTCTAT
>NW_004524631.1:820630-822502 GCF_000260255.1 Octodon degus | reverse complement strand
GTTCTGCAGCTATAAACTATATTGCTATAGGAAAATTGGATGATGTCATGTGCATGGCATTATATCAATAATTTTAAAAGACTACATATATCTGAATATATTTTAAGAGGCATGTATTGTCGATTTATAGTATAATGTTGACATGTCATTGTTGTCTTATATACACATCCGTACATTGCTCAGCAGGTAGACTATTTCTCAGAAGTGGGTGGTCTGACAGCTTAAGCATTTGAACATCATCACAAAGTAAGATGGCTACAAGGTTAGCAGGTGTCAGAACCTCAGAGCACCTCCTTTATATTTGCAGACTGCTATTGATGGAAATGTGCGGTGCACAATTATACATACTGGGTGGCTATTTGGGAACAGCACGAGAACCTCCTAAATGATGGAAAAGAATATTTGTGTCAGAACACCAGAAAACATTCTGCTTTTTAAAGATTTAGAATATAAATATCAATGTGAACAGCTTTCTTAGTGCTCATTTATTTTTCCAATAGATTATGGGATTAGTGAAAAAGACAAGATGTTCGCTTTTGCAAGCTCAGTGTAAACCTGATAGGAAAGTCAGAAAGGAGTTTATAAGACCATGTGAGAAGTACAGTGGTGCAGGCTTGGGCTAGATGTTACGATGCAGTGACCTCTGCACACTCACTGCTCTGAGACACTTTCCTTGTGCATCTGTTGACCTGGCATCCCGCCATTTATCAAATGCATCCTGATTCTTTTTTCTTTCATCTTTTATATGATTTCTAGAAGTATTTTTAGTTAGCACATGATAATTATACATTTTTACAAAACAAAATGTGCAAAGTCAATATTGTATATATTTTTATAACGATCAGAGCAGAGAAATAAACATCTCTATGATCTTAAAGATTTATTATTTCTTTATGTTTGAATCCTATAGACTCCTGTCTTCATGTTATTTTTAAAATATATACATTATCATGAACTATATTTTCTATACTGTGCTATTGAACATTAACATGTATTTTTTTTTTCTACCTAGATATATTTTGGTGCTACTTATCCAATTTCCGTTTCTTCCATGCTTCGTCTCTTGAGTTTTCAGGTTTTATTCTAAAAATGTATTCATTTACGGAAATGTTTCCCTAATCTAAAAAGAGTCAGTTTTCCTGTTTTATATGCTAGTTATAGTGATGCCAAGGGGCTATTTTATCACTCCCCCAAAGGTTCTAATTAAACACAGTGAAATAGCTGTAGGTTGGAAGAATCTTATTTTTTTTTATCAGGAGACTTGACATACTTCAGTCATACTTGTGAGATAACAGTCTCAACTATTTTGCTTCCAAGAGAGCAATTTAAGATATTTTGTTATTTGTCCCTGAAAAATAACAGCAGTGAAAGTAGAACAGATGAAATACATCAATCAAAATCATTTTATTACCATTTGAAAGAAGATTCCTATATGGTTTCTACAGATACTAAGAAAGCAAATAAATGGCAGTTTATTTTAATATACTTTGGAGAACATCTATGCACTAAAGCAACAATTGTTGTAAAAAAAAACAATGATCACATTGTTTTTTGAGTTAATCAAATAATGAAAAAATGTGTTATCATCTGCTAACTTACATAAAAAGTAAAAGGCCGAAGGATGTTTTAAGTTTAAGCATGTCTTGTTTAATTACAGGGTCAAGGGCCTGTGAGATAGCTCTGCAGACTAAATGCCTGCTTCAGGAAGTGCAAGGACCAGGGTTCAATCCCTGGCACCACATGCTGTGACAGCCCCACCCCTGGACATGTTGAGCTGGCCATGGAGACCAGGAGTGGTGGTGCATTCCTGTAATCCCAGTGCTGGGGAGGCTGAGACAGGAGGATCAATATTAGTCTGAGCTGTGTAGTAGA
>NW_004524631.1:812178-819508 GCF_000260255.1 Octodon degus | reverse complement strand
AAAAAAAAAAAAAAAAAGTTGGCCCACACAGAAAGATGTGGCTTCCTGCGCTGAGTGAGTGGAGCAGACAGTGGTAGTTTCGGGGGCATGACAGCCTCAGGGGAAGGACAGTTCTCAGAGAAGTGAATGTAATTCTCACTCTCTGTAATCTGGGTAGAATTTAAGTAATGCGATTTCCATTGGTAAGGACTTACTGAGCGCTTACACCATTATTGCACCACGCTCAGCAGTGTACACACATTAATTCTTTTGACTTTAAGGGCAGCTGAATAAAGAGAAAATCATTATAAGAAATTTGAGACCCAAAGAGAATAAAATAGCTATTCAACATCTTACATCAAGACACTTTGAGAACCCGTCAGGCTGGCTTCCCAGCTGTATGCTTTTATACTTTGGTGGACTGCCTGAATCATTGACCTCATTCATCCTGGAGTATATCAGAGTACAAAGGAAAATAGAGACAGGCTCTGATCAGAGATAGATTTTAAAAAAAGATAGTTTTTAATTTTTTTTTAATTTTTTTGGTCTTATAAACAAGAAAAGGGACTGCAAGAAGCTGTAGTGAATTTATATAATCAAAAGATAATCTGCTTCTATAACTAGAGCCTTTCCTTTGAACTCCAGAAAATGGTCACTAAGTGGTCACTTAAACTATAGGGGAAGGAACTATAATAGTTGGTATAATAGTTGTTCTTGGCTGGTAAACATTAATGATTACATGAGAAATTAGATAGCCAGTGTATCATAATCAAATGAACGTCCACACTATTTGAAAGCATGGATATGTACTTGTGACCTATGTCTGCTCCTGAGCCAGGTAATAACAGTGCCTCGAGAGCGGCAATTGTGCATTTGTGTAGTTTACAAGCTACAAAAGACGGATGAGAATGGATTGAGGACTATGTAGCAACTGATCAGGCACAGAATAATTTCGTCATAGGGATTACCTTTTTTAATTATAGCACCTGGATAATGAATGAAAATATTATCTCTAATGAAGTAAGTGAGGCTTGAAGAGTCTTAAGAACTTATCGAAGTTCACTCAGTTGGTAAGAGAAAGAGTAGAATTTTGAACATGTTTTTGTTTTTTAAAACACACTTTTAATCCCCATCATTACTCAAACTCCCCCTTTTATGTAGAGTTCTCTCTCTCTCTCTCTCTCTCTCTGCCCCCCCTCATTTTCTCTCTCCTGAAAATCTAATCCCCCTTTTTATGGAAAGGGGATATTCCATTTACTTTACATCTCTATATCTTTGGAATAAAAAAGAACTCTCATAGCTAAACTGCTATACAGAACTCCATAAGGATTTTATGAAATAGTGGGAAAAAGACACATAAAACTTTGAAAAGTATGATATCAATAACAATTTATAAAAACTACATTTTTAATATAAGCCAAGTGTCAATTATTATAACTTAAATTATTTTTCAAAGTGATAGTGTCAAAAACTTTTCTGACATGACATATGTATAGAACTTCTGTTTATTGATTTTTATTTTTTGCTGATTTTTAGCATACAGTATTTTCTCCTGATGAATTTATTGAGTGTAAAGTTTATATAAAATCACAGAAAATGAGACACATCTTTTAGAAACCAGTTTATACCATTTTGTCTTCTATTACAGACTAAAAATTATTTTGTGTTTTCACAAGAAACATTCTTTTGGTAAAAGGTGGCTTCCTGACAGTTATTTATCTTACGAGACTAGAGACCTTTGGATTAATTGCATGTTTTGCACAAATGTCAGTTACCAATTCAGCTTTGATGAATCTATTCATGTACTGTCTGAGCTTTGGGTGAGTTAAGGCGTTGCTTATCATCAGTCTTCTGTGGCTGACCTCTGCAAGTGAAAAAACCATATGTCATCATAAAATCATTTTTCCATTATAGAGTCTGCATGAGACAACATAGTCCTGTTTGGTTAGGAATATGAACATGGTAGAAGTATTAACAATGAAGTTGAATTGTTTTCATTCTACTGAACTGGAAGTTTCAAACTATGTAACTAATACAACAAAATAAGTAACTAATAAAGGTATTGTTTATTTCTCAGATGCTCCTTGCAATTCAACCTCTGACCTTTTAATTTTTTTTTAAATCTTTTTATTTCTTCATTTATTTATTTGGTACAAGGTCTCCCTACTCAACTCAGACTAGTAGTGATTCTCCTGTCTCAATTTCCCCGACTCTGGTATTACAGGCCTGCCCATCTTGACCGCATTCGATGAATAGCTCAGCAAGTGGTCCCAGGGATCAAAACCAGATCCTTGCGCTTGCCAGGCACTTAGACAGCGGAGGTATCTCCCTGGGCCCTCAACCCTAACCTTTGGACCTGCAATTCAACAGTAGACTTTCTTTGGAGATTAAGTTGGATTGTATACATAAGTGATCAATTTTGTTGGAATTACATTCAAGATGCCTCTCAATTAGCGAGGCTTACTAACTCCATCTCTCTCTCTCTCTCTCTCTCTCTCTCTCTCTCTCTCTCTCTCTCTCTCTCTGTGTGTGTTTAATGGATTTAGTACAAGGTCTACAGGGTCTCACTACACAGATCGGATTTATAGTGATTCTCCTGTTTTCAGCCTCCCCAAAACTGGGATTACAGGCATGCGCCACCATTCCCAGTCTCTCTGTGGTACTTTTTTTTTTTTAATACAAGACTTTCTTTTTAATGAACTAAGAGAAAATAACTGCATAAAGATCTTAACTCAATTGTATATACATATTTTTTTTCCTTTTTTCATTTCCCCCTTCCCATCACAGTTTGTCTTTTCTTTCATTTTTTTAAAAATAATTTTATTGAGAAACAAATAACAATGAGACAGTTTCAAAATCAACTACTAGGACAGTTTTAATAATTAATACATTGTATATTGTTGTCTTCTTCGTGGTTATTCGTAACACAAGATGCAGATATGATATTCTGTCCACAAACACTATTAGAACGAATCTTTATTCACTGAATTAAGAGAAAGTAGCTGTATATCTATCCTAACTATTTTGAATATACAGATATTCAACTATATAGTTGAATAATAGTATATTCAACTATTTTGAATATACAAAGTGGTCCTTCATTTGTATCCCCTTTTTTTGTTTATTTTTGTCAGAGATGGGTATTCCATTGTCATTTAAATATTGTAGGTGCATAAATTCAGCAAAATATTCCAAATATAGTCCAGTAGTTCATAATAGTAGTGGGTTTTCCATAGGACTAAGATGTTTGATATTCAGACAAATAGTGAGGTTCAGCTCAATTGCCTATTTTGTAGGGTAATAATAATAAGCTTGTCTTCTGGAGGGTTAACAACCTAAGTTTGCAGACCAAAAATTAGAGAAAGAGAAGGGCTTCAAGGACAGCCAACATTTTGGTCCTAGCCTTTCAAGGTCACTGAAGACTCAGGACACAGGAGAACCTATACTGTAGCATCCTGTAACTGAGTTGTTTTCCAAATTTTCTGATCAAGGAGATTATGGTGATGTAGAGAGTGCCTAAGAGAGTTACATAGAGAGAAAACATTTTCTCAGGCTTTCACAGAGTGCAAATTGGTCAAGCAATTGACTCTGTGGTATTTTGAACAATACAGATTACTTTCCTGTACATAAATTCATGAAGTGGCTTCCAGTTACCATACTTGTCTTGCTTTGCAGCTGAAGTCAATTGCTATCTATGCACAATCACTATTTTAGCTTCTGAAATTACTCACTAGCTGGAGAAATAAATACAAGAGTCTCTAATTAACTTAAGCATCCTGACCATCAGCTTTCTCATTTCTAAGGTTTTACTACTACTTTCAGCCTCAATGTGAATATTTATTAGTCATCATCCTTGTTAGTGTTATTTCATGAATAACCAAAGAGATATCAAAACAATCTTACTTTTCTCCTCTTGTTAATATGACCCAAGTTTCTTTAATGAGATTATATAATTGAATCACAACCCTGGTGTTTCTCTTGCTCCCTTTCTTCATGATTTTTCCTTGATCTTCTTTGTCCCTAGTCGTGTAAACCTGTGAAAGTGCCTTCTGACCCACTGGGTTCACTTGATAACAGATTGTTTTTCTGAATTGTTGCATATCACTTAGTTTTAAATTTCTCATCATCAAGTTCTACAGACATCTCAGGACACATTGACAGCATGAATTCTCCCCAAGGATGCTGGTCTCACACTCTGTGATTTGTATCTTCTAAACACTGTGTGAGAACTCACTTTAGGTGGTTATATGCCACACTTTGGGAGGGTACAATGGTCTCCTCCCACCTAATTCACCAGTTCAGCTTCTGAATTCGCTGTACAGGCCAGTCTATGTTAATTTCACTGAAAAATTTTGGTGTATTATATCCATGTAAGACCTGCATCTTTTTACAATTTAAATTATTTTAGTTTTGCAGAAAGTAAGTCTGTGAAAATTTATATCTCAGTAAGACGGAGTGGTTGCTAATAAACATATTCCTGAAGAAAACTTGTAGAATGTTTAATTATCTCTCAATTAATTTTTTTCTATTAATTTCTATGACATGATGCTATGTTATCAGATCCTTCATGGGTGAATAATGTTAGTGTCTAGTTGTAATCATCCTTTCTAAGGTGACTTACATGCATTTTCTATGCTACCAGGCCTATTACCTGTCACAATTATATATCCTGGATTCATATTTGATTTGTCTAATTGTTTTTTGACTTACTATGTGAAGAAGTAATATAAAAGCAGCCATGAGAAGAAAGTGACCAATTTTGAATATTGCATATCTGATTTGCCATTCACTTATTTCTTCATATATATGAGTGTTATTAATATTAAAATAAAATTAAATTTTACAGCCATTGTTTCTTTAGCATAAGCTCTAGTTCCATTAGTTTCAGGAAATGGTTGAAGTCATGAAACTTAATGACGCTTCATAAAATTATAAAAATACTCTTTATTTAATAATAGGTCCAGATAACTGCAAAAAAAAATATAGATGTACAATTGCTACATTTCTGAAGTTGAAGATTTAAAACCAAAATGCTTACTTAGGGTTGATAGATAGATGATATAAATGTATAAAATAATAAGTTTTAGAATATTGAGGATAGGGGTCAGTGCAATTTGCAAAGAATGTGCCGTGACAAAAGCAGCCAATCAGTGACAATGCACTACCACACCTCCAACCCCACTAAGAAGCTGTGCTAATGGTACCAACATAGAAACGGACACAGAGAGGCCTCTGTGAGAAGACAGAGCAAACACTCCTCTCTGTGTCTACATATACAGCCAACTGGCTTTTGACAAAGGAGCTAAGAAAATGCACTGGAAAAAAGATATTATTTTCTATAAATGGTATTGGGAAATTGCTTATCCAGATAAAGAAGAGTGAAGCTAAACCCTTTTCTTTTACCAGTTACAAAGATCAACTAAAAATGAAAAAAAAAAGACAACTATGAAACATAAAACTGGGACTATTGATAGAAAGTATAAGATTAAGCAATTCAGGATTTTGAAGTGAAAAAATATATTTTGGACAACATCTTAAAAGCTAAGGAAACAAAAGCAAAAGTAGGTAAATGAGATTCTATCAAATTAAACAGCTTGTTTGCTGCAAAGGAAACAGCACAGTGGAAAGTCTACCTATGTGGTGTCAGAAGATATGTGTGATACAGACATCTCACAAGGTATTGATATAAAAACATATAAAGGACTCCCAAAACTCAAAACAAAACCCTAAATAACTCAGTTTTTGAAAGGGCAGTTGCTTGTCCTTGGATAGTTTGTCCAGTTATATCACAATATATGCAGCTGCTATAAAAACACAAAGCAACTCAATTATAATTTTATTTTTCAATTTGCTAGATTTTCTGGCACCTTTGTAGCAGGGAAGCTATTTGTCACTGTGTGCTGCTCCTCTAAAAACTGAGCTAGGTTTACCAGCTCTAATAAGTTCTTGTGTGTAACTGTACTGTGTGGGTGATGACTTTGATCTCAGTGTTCCAAGTAAACACCTAATAAAACCTCTGTAATTACACTGAAAAAAGATGTGGTATTTTTGAACAATGGAATATTATTCAGATATAAAAAAGATAAACCTGAGGCTTTTGTAGATAAATGGATGCAACTAGAGACTGCATTCATAAGTGAAATAAATCAGATCTACATGTGCAAACATCATATTGTCTTGCTAGTGTGATAACCTAAAAGAATAAATAAAATTTGAAAGATAAAATAAAATAACAGAGCAGTAGACTTAAACAGATATTTCTCAAAAGAAGACATCAGATGGCCAACACATGGATGAGAAAATATTTGCCCAACTAGTCATCAAGGCCATGCAGCCAAAGTTGCAATGAAACACCACCTCAAAATCACAGTTAGATATCAGCTGGCAAAGAATAGCTATACTGAAGGTGGCAAAGGATAAGATGTCTCATGAGGAGAAGGCGAAAAGGAAGCAGTGGCACACTCTTGGTGGGAAGGTAAATTAGTGTTCCTTTTGGGGAATAGCATGGATGTTCCTCAGAAAGTTAAGCATGGAACTGTACTTTGATCCAGCAATCCCACTGCTGGGTATAGATGCAAAGGGAATGAAATCATTAGGTCCAGGAGAAATATGCATTTCTAAGGGTTTTTTTGAGCACTATTTGTAATAAGCAAGAAATGGAAGCAACCCAGGGTCTAACAACCAATGAATGAAAATAAAATCATAGCATGTATTCACATGGAATACTAACTGGTTAAAAAAAAAAAATAACCCAGAGTCTTGTCATTTTCAACAACTTGGATGAAAATGGAAACTATAATGTTGAACAAAATAAACTGGGGCAGAATCTAGAAAAATTTAGCCTCATAGAAGTTGAGAACAGAATATTTACCAGAGACAAAGAGAAAGGCACGGGAAAGGAAAAGGTTAGTCCAAGTTTACTAAAATATAGTTAGGAGACGTTCATGTATAATATTGCATATTGTGTTGAGTATAAATCACAATAATGTATTTCATATTTTAAAAATCTAGTACAAAGGATTTTGAATGTTTTCATCATCAAGAAAAGGTAATTGTTTGAGGATGTGAATATGTTTAACTTGATTTAAAAATCATATAATATATACATATACTGGACATTATGAACATTTACAACTTTAGGTGCCAGTTAATTTTTCGAATAGTCAATTTTATTTTGTTTTATTTTGAAGAGTAAAAGCAAAAACAAATAGCAGAAAGACAGAAATACTCTTCAAAATAAAATTATATTAAAAATAAATGAACTAGGGCTGGAGAGATGGCTCAGTGGTCTAAAGCACCTACTTAGAACAAGCTTAGCAAAAGCATCAGGGACCGCGGTTCAATCCCCCAG
>NW_004524631.1:798643-805052 GCF_000260255.1 Octodon degus | reverse complement strand
AGTTAGATTAGAGCTATTTGTGATGATTCAGCACAATATTTTAACTCTATATACAATTAATGCATAAGTTACACTTAGTACATTGTTTCAGAAAATAAGAAATAGCTGATAAGTGAATCATCATTTCATTTGGCATGAGATTTATGGCTCTATAGGAGAAGGTCATAGAACACTGTTCCTAATCTCTTAATCATGTAATTTATTCTTACTATATGGTTTACGGCTGTACCTTGTGATTTATTCTCAACATTTCAAGGCAGAATTAAGAGATCCAATGTTAGCTCATGCTGCAGAATCTTTAAATTCTTTTTACCCATAAAAAAGTTCAAGGACTTTCATAAATTCAGTCATTTGAGTCAAAGAACAAACTTGAACTTGATATTTTTAATATATAAGAAATACCAACTCTCAGTATGAGTGTGTACATATGTTCCTGTACACAAGATTTTCCACCTCCTGCCTAATGCGAGTGTCTTTTTCTCCCTGTTTTCTTTTTGCATTCATTTTTGTGCACTCTTGGCACGCACCCTAGAACGAGCAGTGCTACATGCATCGTTCCCTCCAATTTTGACATCAGTGTTGCTCTGTGGCTCATCCAGTAGCAGGTGTTGAACACTGATATAAACAGACTTTTGTCTAGAAAAGCCAAAATCTTTCCATTTGCAGTCTCTCTAGGCCAATCGAAGGTTAATTCCAAAGTCACTTCCAAATTCAAGTCTCAGGCATGTGCGTTCATTACGCTACCGGCCAAAACCTCTGGGCCATGGAAACCCTTATTTTAAAATTAAGGCAGAATAAAACTTGTTGTTATTGTAAAAATAGTTGCAGTTTGGAATGACATATATTCTCAGCTTAGCACCCTCGACTGAAATCAATAAATTTAGATTACAATGAAATTAATGTTTAATAATAATTCTCAATCTGACAAACTATCTAATTATAACAGAATTGTTTATATATCACAAAACATTAATTATGAAGGAAAATGTTCAAGAACACCTGAAAATTCAAAATAAAATTTACAACATTTTAAATGACTTGAAAGGATTGAGAGATACATTTTTAATCAAATCATTTTTGTCAAAAAGATATTGCCTTGATGACTACTGTTTTATTTAAAACAATATAGATCTATATATTACATGACTTTGTAATAATGTAACTCACATATGGCCTCTAAATCTTATAACAAGAGTTTGCTTAAAACTGATAAGTTTACAATAAAATTTTAAAAAGGACAATATTTTTGAAAAATATTAAGAAGGCATAAATTAGTGCTTATTTTATTTTTAATTATTTGGAATATTGGGCATTGTTTATTATTTGATGATACTTTTGTTATTATTTTTAGAGTGCATTATTCTATAATCTGTGTATCCAAAACCTTTGTTATCATCCTTTGTGATATATTTTTATATTGCTAACGTTTTATTACTTAGCTTACTATAAACAAGTTTTCATGGTCACTTGAATGTTGGCACAACCATATACAGAAAATCTAAGTGATCTAATCTCTAATATGGGTGCCTAATAGTGTCATATTAATCAAGTTGCAAGCAATGTCTGCAGTTTAAATATATGGAAAAGAAGCATCCGTCACAATTCTTAACTGAGGTTCCAGAGTTTTCACCTTTGAATTGTGTAGAAAAAGCAATAAGAAATTATATCTTCCCTGATGGTTACATGTTCAAGATAGTGCATTTCTGTTGGGGGTAATATGAATGTTTACAAAACACATAAGTGCTGTATTAGTAAAGTAACCCTATTTAAAAAGATTATTAGCCTGACTTGACAGCAGTAAGAGAAATATAGAAAAATGAAAGAGAAAGTACATGGTGAATGAAGAAACCAGAAACTTAAAAATTTATGGATTATTAGCAGGTGACACAAAGAGCAATAAAAGAGCTGTGATTCAATGAAAGAAAAATTTCTGTTGTATTAAATACAGAATCTTTGTTTTATAGTCTTCCCATTACATGAACAACAAGTACAATTATCATGTTAAGAATGATTTCTGGGAAAAGAGAAAATAAAGAAAGAAGAAAGCAAAAATATATATATCCATATACACAGGGTGTCTTACATAACTCTACCTCTGGTTTCTGCTGGTCTATTGAAAGGATCCATTAATACTTATTTTTCTTCTTATTTTATAATTTGACCAATTTTACATGCTTATATATTTGAATAACTAATTTGAAGACAACAATATGCAATATGACAGCAATTGTTGAATTTCTATCATTTTATTTAGTCAGATTCTCTATTGTTCCTATTTTTGTAGTACTATTTATTCTCTTTAAAAAATAAAAACAATGATTTCTCTCTGCACTCATCATGATGTCTTGTGTCTATAATTTCAGCACTCTAGAAGGCGGAAGCAGGAGAATCACAAGTTTGAGCTTAGCTTGGGCAATTTAGAGATTCAGAGAGACCCTGTATCAATAATAATAATTAACAACAACACAGGACTGAACATGTAGCTTAGTGAGAGAAACATTGATTCAGTTCCAACTACTACAAATAGAAAAATCTGACCATATCCACAACTTCTGACCATATCCATTTCTCTCAGAAAACAGATGAAAAGGACATACTCCTTATTTATTATATGAGATTTGTATACTTTCAAGACCAAGATAGACAAAAATTATTTCTGAAAGAATCATTTTAATTTTAAAACTAAATGTAAAAATTGTTGACAAAATACTGTCAAAATAAATCACATAGGGGGAACTGCCTGCTCGGGGCCCCCCTCCTATACCTCTCTGGGACAGGAGCTTTCTTTCCCTCAATAAATATATTCTGCTCATAAAAATAAATAAATAAATAAATAAATCACATAATATTTTTTAAATTACAATGCATATTATTAAATACAATTTACTTTAAAAATGAATTTTGATCTAACAATGAAAAATGTGTTAATATAATTTACCATAATAATGACAAGTATCATACGGTTATTCTAACATATGTATCAAAATTTCATAAAATTCCACACCCATTCAAAGAGCAACTCTTAATAACTGGAGACTTGGTGAAATATTTTATAGCTGATATTTATAATACAAATGTAGATATTTAATAATATGCCTTATTAAATATCACAAAGAGTTCATAACTTTATAGAAATAAAAATACACAAATGATGAGAATGGAAGTAATAAAACTTTCATTATGACATTGTTTGGTATAGAAACAAAAAATAGAACATTTAGCAAAATCCTTTAGCAGTTAACTTTTCGGAACTGAATAATATTCATTGTAGCATCAATATCCAGATAAAAATTTTAATTTCAAATCACATTTTTATGTTGATGTTCACCAGAAATTTGAAAACTACTTTATTCTATTCAAGCTACTATAACAAAACACTTAGGATGGAAATTTCTCCATCTTATAAGTAACAATAACTTTTTGCTCACGGTTCTGGAGCTTGGACAACTAAGATAAGGTGACTACAGTTTTCAGTTGGAACTTTTCTTCTCAAATTAGGGGCTTTGTCTTTATTCATTGTTGGAAGAGTAAAAAAATCTGCCTTTGGTCTCTTTTATAAATATACCAATAGCCCCACCTCTGAATGCCATCACCCTGGGGCTTAGCATTTCAACATACGGATTTGGGGATATGCAAACTTGCAGATCATGACGATAATATTAAGGAGTTAGTGATATTCTAAGTATGGTTTATCTTCTCAAATTCTAATTTAGTCTGTTCTAACCACAAGAATTAAAAGGCTGATTCCAATGTGAATATGGAAGAGAAAAAGAAAAATAAGATATCTTTCTAGAAGAATGAGTGAGACAACTTGCCACTCTAAAATACTTGAAAACCAAGAAAAAGTTATATATAGGGCAATAGTAATTTGAAAAGCACTTCATGGTGAAGCTGGATCTAAAATCCTAGAAGAGTTGAGCTGGGAGAGCAGACAGAACGACGGACACATGGGAGCTCAAGTGCGACTTGTTAGGCAGAATACTTAACAAGGAGTGGTTCATGTGGGGAAAAGGGAAATTAGGTTCCAACTTCACACCTTGCTAGCCTTTCCTCACATGAGGAAAACAGCTTTGTATGACCTTTGCGGGGAAAAAATGAGAACAACCTCATAGCCTCATGTTTGAGAAATATTTCCAAATCATGACAAAATGTGTGTAAGCTGCACATTATATTAAAATTGTACCTGTCAAAATTATGAATTTGTTCATCATGACACATTTTAGAAAGAAAAAGAGAAGTCAAAAACCTGAAGAAAATGACGTGTATGTGGCTTAACAAGAATGACCAATAACCTCAAAAAAAAAAAAAAAAAATGCAGAAGGCCAAAACAAAGACATTATTACACTTGGAGTCATGGAGATGGCTCAGTGGAATAAGCGCTTCCCTGGCAAGCGCAAGTGCTGGAGTTCAATCCCCGGTTCCGCCAAAAATAAAAATAAAAATAAAAAAAGAAAGAAAAAATAAATTATTACACCAAAAAGGAAAGAAGCATAGCTAAATAAATTACGAAAATGTCCTTATTGATAGTCCTGGGAATACAAATTAAAAGCACAATAGGATAAAATTTTGCCTGCATTAGGTGTTGATAATTAGAGGCACTGTCAGTGGGGCCATTTTAATAACAATGAGGCTCTTAGATAGTGCTGGGAGAACAAAAAGCCTAGGAAAATGAGATCTTGCAACAAAATGGTACTACTTGTGAGTTAAGCACAATGAAATAGAGCTTTACATTCATCCCATTTGCAAACATAAAACAAAAGGCAAGACAACATCAGTGTTGGTAGGAACGAGAAAACAATCACTCTCATGAAGAGCTGGTAGGAGAGTAATCAGAATCCTTTTAACAACATTTGGCATTGTTTACTGAAAGTACACAGGTGCATACACTGTGAACAAATAGTTCCTAGTCAAGAGAATCTCTTGTGTATATATATTAGAAAATATGAATAAAAGTGAGCAAAATGTTCAGTATAGAGTTACTAATTTTAATGAGTAATGGGAAAACTTTTAAAATACTTGTTTGAGGAGAACTGTCAAAACACTGAAGGAATCTAAAGTATACTATTCTGAGTGAAATGAAAAATCAAATCAAATAATTACTTGTATGATATTAAATAGATAATAATAAAATGCATAAAAGTAAAGAATGAAGTGTTACATATGCACAAAAATATAATCTAAGACCGCAACCCAATGGGCAAATAAAAAGATTAAGGATTGCCTTGGGGATTAAGGTATGAGAAAGAATACAAAGAATATATGGGCTTTTCAGGGTTTGAAATGTTATGCTTCATAATCTGAGATTTTTCTTCCATTATCATCATGGTTTTATATTGTATATTCTTTATACAGTCAGTGAATGCACAACATTAAGAAGGAAGTTATAATGTAAAAATACTTATCTAATAAAGTGAAAAAACCCACATTTACCCTAACTTTTCAAGTTTATATTTCTTCTGAATAATAATAAGACTTTTTCTGAACCTGGGATAGATTACTCGTTCTTTTGATCTCCTAAAAAAGTATCTGATTTGCCTTTGGAGGCTAAGTAGTATTGTAAAACATATGCATCTTGAAATATTCAGTGTTTGGTTGACACACTCACACTCTAAAACACCCAGGAACTGAGATCAACAAGATGAATACAAATTAGACATTTTCCACACTCAGTTATGTATTCATGTTTATTCGCTTCTGAGAAAAAAATTTAAAGCAATACTCAATTTTTCTTGCATTTTTCTGTTAATATTTACCATGTTTAATTAAAATCACTTAAATTAAATGTGTATTCTAAAACTTCATTTTATATGTAGGTCAGAGGAATCTTTAGAAAGTATCTTCTGAAAGACCTTCTCATCACACTTAGTGAAGTTTTCACTCAGTTTGTGTGGCCTATCTCAAAAAGTTCGTAGCATGTCGTAGCATGTCATAGTCGTAGGTAAACAGGGGCTCGGGCAGTAGAGAGGTATGTAACAAATGAACAGGACAGAAAGCAAGCCAGTTTCAAAGGGAATCAAAAAATGAAACTTTTTCAATTGGATCTTTTACAGCATTTATTTGTTGTAAATGCTGTTTACTAAGCTGTTGTGTGGTGAAACTAGTTACTTTATAAGGAAATTCAGCCACAGCAGCATATGCCTATAATATCAGCCTTTTGGAAGGTTGAGGCAGGAGTATCAAAAACTCAGGATAAATCCTGAGGTGATTTCACTCACCTTATCAGACCCAAAAGCTACAACTCTTGTTGCATAGGTCCTGCTTTACCTTGGTCTTAACCATCCAGAGGAAAAGTATAAAAACGAAATATAAGAAATAAAGCCATGCTGTTATGTTGAGCTGTGGGGGACTCGGGTCAACAATTTCTGACATTGCCAGTTAAGCGGAAGACCCAATACTATTATGGGCTACT
>NW_004524631.1:796434-798543 GCF_000260255.1 Octodon degus | reverse complement strand
GTCCAAGTAGTCTTCCTCAATAAGTCTGTTATTAACAAATTTGTTGCTTCTTTGAAAAACTTTGCCTGTTTACAGATTAATGAAATCAACCTGTTCTGGCAACAATATTTAAACCGAGGGTCAAATGGTGTTGGTATATACAAGGCCATCATCTTTATATGCAAAACTCAAAACTGAAACTCTGATTATTTGAATCTAAAATCCAGATTATTGATAAACAGCAATTCCTGATCACTATAATCATTTCTTCTACTTTTTAAGGTGAAGATGAGGGAGGCTTTGCAAGACAGCTCAGATGTTTAAGTGCTGCTTGGGTAAATGCAGGCAGGTGCATAGGACCCTGATGCGATTCCCAGCTCCAAAAACTGTACCAGACCTGCCTTTCAGGCAGCCTTAAGTAGCCAAAAAAACAAAAACAAAACAAAAACAAAAGCAAAAACAAAAACAAACTTCCTTCTAAAGTGAAGGTGAGGAAATGAGCTGGGGTGGAGGTTCTGTCTTTTGTTACTGCGGCTGTTGTTTCCAAGCTAGATGCTCTGCACCTCTGATCAACAGCCAGGCCTCTATATTTATTCATTTTTGCTTGTTTGTTTGCTTGGGGAAGAGTCTCACTGAATTTCCAAAGTGGGACTCAAAAGGGGGATCTTCCTGCTTCAATTTCCCTACATACTGGGATTACAGGCTTGCAATAAATTGTGCTTAAAAATCTCCTTAGTTTACATTTGGTAAAATAAGAAGGCAATGACATTTCCACCTCTCAATTTACCTGGGACTTTGGTTCACATAAGGTTAGATATTTTTGTTATCTTGTTTCCAGATTATGTATTGGAACAAAGTTGGATTCAGACAAAAATCAGGGCAACTTTTGTTCCCTTCATTTGGCTCAGGTTAGATACCTGCAGATTATAGAGCCCAGCTAGGTGCATGTATGCAGCAGAATATGGAAGAATGTAAACATAAAGACACTGGCGCTGGCTTAATAAAACATGGGGAAAGCTTGCCCAGCGACAGGGCATATGCTCAGTTCTGTTTATGGTTTTCATGGACTCTTCCCTCTTGGACATTTATAAACTCATTAGAAATGCTTTTCAAATGTATGCAAAATTGGTCAGTCTTTAAAATTATATTATTCAGCTAGCAGTTTCTTTTCCTATTTCTGCTTATTGTATCAATTATAGATGGAAGTTTCTCAAAGTTTTCATCTTTATTAATTTGCATCTTTTGTATATTCAAATATTGCTTTGTAAATTTTGAAATGTGTGTTGAACTGAGATAAAAAAATTTGTCTCTTGCTTAATCATTAACTACTACGACTAAAAATTGGCTATGATAAAATAGATATTCAGTGGTTAGTTGGGGGAGTGGAGGATCATAAGGGTAAGAAGAGGTATCAGAGAGCAAAGTCTCTAGAATGTATGCATAGTGCTGCAAAGTGAGAATTCGTTCACTGTGAAATAAATTAAAATGATTCTACCACATTCTGCCAGGTAGGTAACTTACCTTTCCTTGTAGGTAGTAAATAGCCAATATATGCTTGTTCAAATGCCCACAGTCCTAATGGCCTCATTCCTCTCTCAGTCTGGGAATATAACAGCTTTCTATTGTGCTTTTGATAGTTTAATGAGTATGACCGATAAATGAAAAATAATAAGAAACTAGGGATGCAGGAACACATGCATACATATGCAAGCCCACACACCCAAAACACGCAAAGACAATCTTGACCTCCTTTCAAAGAGTTTTCATTGTGTCTGCTCTTGTTAACAAATTTGATACTTCTTTGAAACTTTGCCTATTTACAGATTAATGAAATCAACCTGTTCTGACAACAGTGCTTAAACTGAGGGTCATATGTGTTGGTATGTACAAGGCTCTCATCTTTATATGCAAAACTCAAAACTGAGACTGATTATTTGAATCTAAAATCCAGAATATTTTCATTTTCTATTCTACCAACCCACATGCCCACCTCCATTCACCTACTATTCCCTGTGAAAGTTTTTTGAAAGTGGATTATTCATTGGGATCAGTGGAATAGCACATTAGAAATAGTAAATGTGAGAAATACTCCAACATCAATACTATTCATTCTTTGCTTTTGACTTCTTT
>NW_004524631.1:794225-795698 GCF_000260255.1 Octodon degus | reverse complement strand
TGCAATAATGGTCAAGATTTAATATTAGATTTAAGAAAATAGAACCTTACATATTGTTAAAATGTTATTTTAATACAGGCTTCAAAGTACATTCACTTAGAAAACATACTTATTGAATACAGACTATAGTTACTGTTTTCTAAGTGCAAGCCACTGTGTTTGGAGATCTGTATTGTGTTAATGTGTAAGACTCACTACTTGTCTTGACTGAAGAAAACTACATTAATGATCCTTGTATTAATCACCAAAAAGGAAGACATTATATTAGTGTTTAGGTACTTTTTAAAATGCTATAAATATTCTTAAGTGTAATGGGCATCAGTCAATTCCGTTAAAATCTCATTAAAGGGATATAAGTTTCGCCCAGTTATTTATTCAGTGATCGATGCACTTACTTTTAGGAAAATTGGAAGGGTGACTTCCTTAATCAAAATTCTAAGTTTCTATACCATCCAAGTTTATGTCATTGCATTAGAGAACCAAACAGATGAAAATGACGACTTGTAATGCCCTACTGATTAGATTAATTTGTGCATCTTGTGAGCTGTTTTTAGATTTATTTTAGATAAATGAAACTAATTTAATCTGAAGAGTGACCTGTGACAACTATATTTCCTGAAATACAGAGGCACAGGAGCCAGATACTGCTGGCAGTAAGAGTAACACTGGTGGGCAGAACTAGGACATGCTGTAAAATCCTAGTAGCATCTATGCCTTGGAGAGTTTTCATTTGACTTAGCTCTTTCTTTTCTAAAAACCATTTTAACATACTCCTTGCTGATTTGCTCTTTTGTACTTTTCTCCATGCCATCCAAATATGCATACTGTGTTAATCGGAGTTGAAATTATCTGCTCTACCAGTGTGTGAAAGAGTGAATGATGTAGAGTTATAACAATTATTTTTTTTTTCTAGTTCAGGTAATCATGGAAATCTTGGCAGTTTATTTTGTACATGCTATTTAAGTCGAGGTTGTTTAATTATCTTGTGGAACATAAATTTAATATAAATGTCCCATTAATTAAACATGCACATATCATTATCTGAACTCATCAGCACACCTCTACTACTTGTCAAGCAGAGAGCTCTGTTCAGTGTGCTGCTGGATCAAGCAGGATGTGGGTAGAAGGATCTCTTGCAGGTAATCTACTTCTGCACTATTTTTTAAGTATGAAATATATGGAGATTCATGAAGAATTCAAAACGAAAATTTTTTTTTCTTTTAAAGCTGGTACTCTAACTCTGAAATTTGATTGCTTTTACTCCCAAAGTAGCACATTTTCCCCAATGTTGCATAAGGACAAAAATTTTGTTCCAAATCCCTCATGCTATATTTTTGGTTTTGTAGTACTGGTATTTGAATTTTTTCTTTCCTCTGTTTGATGAGGTTAGCTAGAGGCTTATCAATTTTATTTAATCTTTCAAAGAACCAGCTTTTTGCTTTTTTAATTCTTTGAATTGTTTTCTTCGTCTCA
>NW_004524631.1:763511-781332 GCF_000260255.1 Octodon degus | reverse complement strand
AATGTATGCAGTGTGTTAATTATTGAAACTGTCCTACCAATTTGATTTGAAACTGTCTCATTGCTATTTGTTTATCAATAAAATTATGGCAAAAAAAGAAATTCAAAGCTAGTCCTTACAATTTAACAAGAACTTTTCTCAAAACTGAAAAAAAAATAACTAGGATGTATTATTATTTCCCATACTCTGATCGCTGGATAATTATCAATCTAACTCAGGACCCTCCGCTCACCAGGCAGATGCTTATGCCCCTGAGCTATCTCCTATGTTTGTGATTCATGAATAGACTAGATCCTCACCCAAATATCTAAATGTGAGAAAAAATAGCATGACAGGGAAAAGTAATAATATTAACATTAACATGTAATTGTTTCGATGGTGATATAAATTTGAAAGATAAATACATTGATACTCAAAAATGTAGCTAGTCACACTTTGGTTCTTCTCCATTTCAGCTATAAAATTTTAAAAATTATCTGATTACATTATTATTGCTAAATTCCCATGTTCAAATGTAGTGCACATAGACTTTTTTCTAACTTGTAAAATACCATAGAAAATAGTATCATTGCAGATTCTGAAATAAGTATAGGACCGTAAAAGGCATAACATAAATTACATGTAGGTTTGGCCATCTGTGTTTTGGTTTTCATATTTGCATGCTGAATTTGTTGCTCACAATATCATGTAATTTGTCATACAAATTGTATTCAGTGTGCTATTATTTTAAATAATGTAGCTATCTGTTAATCAATAATTTTATATGGAGTCATAGTAAGCATAATATAGAACACTCTCAACCAGCATGACACACACTTTTGGAACTGATTTTAAATGGATTATGAAAATGTTGATAGAAGGATTGAGACCAATAAGAGAACTAGTTGACATTAATCACACTTCTCTGCAGTCCCACAGAGCTTAGTTCTGAATTTAGGAAATTGATCCATCCTGTTTGATTTACTATAATTCTTTTCTTAGCCCTTACTCTCTACAACACCATAATTTTTATGATAGGATCCTGTCTTAGTCATTTTTCTATTTCCTACAGCATCTATTAATAATTGTTCACATAGTGAACTGTCACATCTCAGAAGAATAAAGATCTCTCCTCTTCTAAAGTGTGCTTCTACATTTTCTTTTCAGAAATTTGGTAGAACTCCATAAAAGAGAAGATGATTTGGAAATTTCAAAGAAGATTAAGGCTCACTGGACCTCTTTGGGGCTAGAAGATGTACAATTTGTGAATTACTCTGTGATGCTAAATGTGCCCGGCCCTTCACCCGGCACTGTGACGCTGAGCAGCAGCGGCCAGTGCTTCCACCCTAATGGCCAGCCGTGCAGCGAAAGAGCCAGAGCAGACAGCAGCCAAGATCTGCTCTACTCCTATGCAGCTTATTCTGCCAAAGGAACTCTCGAGGTAATACGACCATTTGTCTCTGTCATTTACAGTGAAATGGAATTAGAAAACAACAGCTTTCATCTAAATTGAGCTAACTGGCAAGATGTAACATAAAAAAGTAACCATTAAACATCCTCAGTCTGGAGGCACCAGGAAAGGGAAGGAAGATGGAAGTGGCCCTGATGCTTTTCTTGTCATGTTTTGAAAGTGAAAGCAGTTAGGAGAATTTAATTCAGAGGTGTTGAATATGGGACTGAGTCATTCACATTTACTCAGGCCATAAAGTGCAAGTTTATTTCACTTATAGTTTTGAAGAGGCCAATTTTAATACACTGATCTGTAGAGAAAGAATGGAAATGGAGGGGATTGGGTGTAGAGACTGTGTAGGCGCGTAGGAAATGAGGTGGAAAATTGATGCGATTATTCACACATATAAGACTTGAGAGACAGCACTTGTGCTTTCTTGATGGAAAACACATGTGATAGGGAGCCAGGTGCAGATTTTTCGTGCACCTTTGATGGGTTGGCTGGGTTTTGGCACTGTGGTGTGTTGGTACAGTAGTTAAGTGCAAGGCTATTAGAGCCACATGGATTAGTTTTAAATCTCAGCTCTGCAGTAACCCACTGTTATTTAAGCCATCCAGTGCTGAGATCCCATATCTCTGTGAGGAGAGTAGTAACAGGTCCAACTTTCTGAATCTGTTATGAGAATGAAACCAACTCATATGTGTTTATCTTAGAGAGCAGAGCATAGTCTATAGTAAGAATAAAGTACATTATATACAAATTTATTACTGATCACTAGTTTCCTACTTTTATAATTCTTAGTTAATACAAATAAAATGTTATGTTTCTGTTATAATGGCACAATTTTCTAAAATTATTATTTCTTATGCTTAATACAGGAAATATTTAGATCATTTAAAGCTATTTTACAGATATAGTCAAAATAATGTAATGGTGAATACTTGTTCCTAATATAAGCTTTTTTGGAGGGAATGGGAGACAGTAGGTGCAGCTTCACTTACGTTTCAGCACTGTTTCTACTCCTTGTTGGATTACAGTCTGACTTCCAGCAGTGCTGCGTAAAACGCAGTACAACCTTGAGAAATTTAACTGATAAGTTAGTTGGAATTTAATGTTAATTGTCTGTAGTATTCCCAGTGTAGGACTCTTTTAATTTGATTTGATTAATATACATTATTTCTGGTTGTCAGTATTGGAAATGAAACACACCTGCATATTAATAAAAATAGCTGCAGTCAGTATACTTTCCTTGGTTCAGAAGTTTGGCTTTAATCCAAGATCTGAAAAGTTACCAACATATTTTCTCTCAGACTCCTACCCTAGCCTAAGCCCCGCACATCTCTTGCCTTCTCTGCTGTCCAATGGGCTCAAATCCAGCAAGATATTTTGCTTCCTAACAAAAGCATGCTTATAACAGAACAACCACATGCCAGGCCCCTCTGGCTCATGCCTGTGATCCCTGGTGAGGCAGCAGGATCACTGTGATTTTTGAGGCTAACCTTGGCTACAAGGTAAGTTCAAGGCTAGCCTGAGGTGCAAAGTGAAACACTTTCTCAAAAGGACAATAACTAACTGAATAAATAAATGACCAACCACAAAAAAAAAAAAAAAAACAGGAAGTGCCTTGGATTTGCCCATATATACTTACCTTTCAGTTTATTCTGGCAAACATTGACAACTGCTTAAATAAGGTAATGCAGAAAAGTCACCAATCTACAACTTGTGTCCCTCTTTCATCAGGATGATCTTGTGTAATTATCTGTTGGCCCATTGTGCTAAATGAAGAATAAGATTGAATAAATTCTATAACATGAGTCCAGATACTTCAACATATTTGTTTGGTTCTTTATTCTCGTGCTGTAAATCGAACTCAGGACTTGTGCTTACTAGGCTGGTCCTTGTATCTCTAAGCGGTATCACGGACACCATGATATGAGTCCCTGTCTCTGATAGTTTTCTGTATTTTATCTTATCAGTTGTGCATGTTTAGTTTCTTTGTTTCATATAAAAAGCCAACTTTTTTTGGACATTCATTAAATGTCTGTGAAGTTGTAGTCTTTATTTGGTGGTAATCATCATTTGTGAATTGATTAAAGCTGCCATTATTAATTAAAAGGAGTTATAAAGCCTTTTAGAAGAAGTTATTAAAAGGGAGAATTTCGGGGAGGTGGCTCAGTGGAATAAGCGCTTCCTGCGCAAGCGCAGGGGCCTGAGTTCAATCCCCAGTTCCGCAAAAAAAAAAAAAAAAAAATTAAAAGGGAGAATTTAAGGTACAAATGAAGAAATATCCTCCATCTTTCAAATACTAGTCCTATACAGAAAGGATTATTTGGAGAACTAAAATTTGATTATGGATACAACAAAAACCTTGCATTTGAAGAACACAGTTTGAAAAATTAATCACACAAATTAGATGGAGTCATTGACAATAGCTATTTTAATAAATGCATATATAGTGAAAATCTATTAACTAAGTATATAAAAATTTAGTTGTGTGTATCAAACAACTGCAAATGATATTATTGATACTGATATTTATTTTATTATTTTATTTTTATTTTTGGCGGAACCAGGGATTGAACTCAGGCCTTTGCACTTGCCAGGCAAGCACTTATTCTACTGAGCAATCTCCCCAGCCCAATACTGGTATTTTAAAACTCAAACTCCATTAGGATCATCCTGCAAAGCAAAGTTTCCAAGAGGCTGGCGTACATGCATACAAACATTGGCATATGTTTTGTACACGTGTTTTAGAGAGCTAATGAAATTCACACATTATCATTAATAGGGCAGTAGTGATTGTCTTGCTTTTTTGTAGAGTTGTTCCCTATTGCAAATAAAGCTCATGTGCTTGTTGATACTGATTTGGGCATGTACCCCTTTTGATTTTGAATGTATTCTGTTTGCAAGTGTCTCTAGCAGGCAGGGCTATTAACACGTTCTTGAATTATTCTATTCTGATTGCCAGCAGAGCTCACTGCAACTTTAGCTTTTGACAAGGTTATTTGTAGCAGGGGAATGCCCCTTTTCTTTGAAGAGCTGTCATGTCCATTCATCACAGGACCGTTTTGTATAAGCTTCCAATTTGTGCTTTCTAGTAGCACTCTAACCAGCATTTGTGGTATCTAAGTTCTACTTTAAAAACCTACTTAGTGCCAGCATGATGGATGGTGTACTTTACTACTTCTTTGTAATTCATCGTGCACTAGAAAGGTGACATTGTTTACCCCATCATAATGACAGGTAGGTCAGTAAAAGGGTCCTAAGGAGAGTTGTCCTGTCAGATGCAAAATACATATTGAAATGGATGCATAAATAATTTAACAGGCATGAGGTTAGCTTTAGGTAATAAACAGTGATATGTATTCTTATAAAAATGTAAATATCTACTATAATATCACAAGGTTAAAGACACTGGTAGTGAGAGTTGGCATCTGGTTAATTTTCTAAATAGTACATATGGCCTTGGTGTAATACTCGTGCAATTATTTCTTTTGTGCCTTGTGAAACCAAGTCATATGCAGAAAAGTAAAGCACACAACTAATATTTCGTATACATTGGATTCAGTGGCATCTGCTATGTTCTACTTTTTGAGCAGCGTTGTTTTTCTTGTTCCCATACATTTTAGGAATATTGGATACTTCGCTTCTGCATAACATGCTTTTCATCTTAAAGGCAAAGCCAGATGATGCAATTTTATGAAGAAACATATTGTCAACAATTCATTAGGTGTGCATGGATGCATTGTTATTAACAAATTTATTACTCGCCAGTTCTCAGACAATGGAGTCCCAGAGCTTCCTGATCAGCTGAACAAATGTGGGTTGGTCACCTTGGTTCTCCAAAACTTACTGCTCTTCTCCATATAAAGGAATTAATAATAGTTCCTTGATGGAAAAATGATAAACATCATACAAAGTGTCCAGGACTTACAAAGTGCTCAAGAAGGGTTATTTGGCCCAAAGTAGATATATTTATATTGAATCAAATAAATAAATATCAAAACTGCATACTGAGTTTTGGAAGTATAAAATTTTATTTTATTTATCATGCCATCTGAATATAATCTTTCCATTGTCTGTTTAATGTACAGATATAGATTGTCAAGTAAAAATTTCTTTAACAAGTTTGAATAAATAAGACAATACATATAATACCCAGATTATTTTTTAACTAAACTGTAAACTCAAGGACAACAGGCATGAAATGTTTTATTCTTGAATGCAGAAAGATAAATCATGTCAAACTGAACTTAAAGAGCATCTCTTAATATATAATAGCCGACACTAACTAAACACATGAAATCTGAACAGTGTATTTAATATCTTGTCACAAAGTGTTAAAGAGAAACAACTCTTCACTGCAAGTAAAGCTTAGATAATTTATAATCTGATGTCTATTTGCTCATGATTAGCAAAACAATCTTTTTTAAAATATTTTCAAACAAAATTGCACTTATAAGTATTATGGCAGAAAGCAGAGCTACATGCATTTGTCTCTTCATGATGCCTGTGACAGGTAAAAATGTGAGAAAACTAAAGAAGTAGAGCAAAAATTTATTATTTAAATCTTGGGTGCCTGTGTTTGAAGATGAAGCTATTGTCTGCTTAAGACTGAAATGTAAATTTGGAACCATTTTTCAATAGTGAGAATGATGTGGGATTTGAATTTTCTCCTCTCTTCATTAATTCTGGTATTGTTCCTTTTTTTTTTTTTTTTCTTTTGGCAACAGGGTTCAAGTCTGAGATGAAAGACTGCACACGGATGTGTGTCAATGTCACTTTAAAATGTTGTGTATTGTCTTTGGTCTAGACAACCTTCTGTGTTAGGTTTCATGAGCTCTGATCGCTAAGCAAATAAGTAAGCAAAAATAATTCCATAATTGCAGCTTTTGTATTTGTTGATAATACCTCCAGGGTTAGGCCTGAGGGGCCTCTACTCACTGGTTTTCTCAGCACTCAGGAGGCTGAGGCAGGAGGATTGCTATGAGTTTGAGACCAGCTTGGGCTACATAGCAAATGAAAACCAGGCTGAACTAATCACATGGGGAGAATGGGTCTCAAAACAAAACAAAAAAGTCCAAAACTGTGGGTTTAGTTGGCATATATTTAAGTTATATTTTCTCTTTATTTAAATTGATAAAGAAATATTCACATAAAAAGAGAATTGTATGAAACATTATCTCTTGTTAAATATATTGGCACAGAGATAATATCTTCTGTTTGGGAAGAAAACGACAGCCAAACAATAAAAGTTGTAAAGCAAATGATAAATTTAACTGAATGGGTAAACTGTGGCTTATCTTCACTAGAAAAAAAATGAAATTTTTAGTGAAAAATCATTAAAAATAGACTTTTAATTTGACTAAACTTGTTTCTTTTTGTTATTTTTAATTTTATTTTAAAGAGTAAGAGCAAATTGCAGAAACAAAGACAGAAACATAGTAACAAACAATACATATGGTTCAGAATTTTAAAATAAAAATAACAATTTAAAGATGGTGGTGTTACAGATTTTCATCAAATCTGTTCAAATTAATGGATATAGGTAGACAAGGTTGGTCAAATAATTAAATACCAATGCTTACTTTCAATAAAACTTAAATTTTTTCTTGTCCTTTTTTACTTTTTAAAAAAATATTTTAAAGACACAACTTGCCAGACATTAGAAACTACACGTATTTAGAAGAACAAGATGAGAGGTATTAAACTGTGGTTTGTGTATTGCACTTTGCTGTCTTCGATCTACTGCTCAGATTTTAGATATTAGCATACAGAGTTTGAATAAATTTATTTTTAAAGATTCTAAATTACCATAATTGTAATTAATGAGAATTCTAGTACTTTTGTCTGATTTTATATACAGCATACTGCTACTGCTATAGAGTTAAGTGATAATAAAACTTCGTTAGCAAATGTAGCCTACATTCAATTGTTATAAAATGCCAGTGCTTGAATATAATCACTTATTAATGAGGTTTATCTCATTTAAGTAAATTTTGGAAGTTCATTTCAGAGTTAGCGTCATGGTCCTTCGGTTTCTACGCCATTTCAAAATACAAATTCAATTTATTTCTGGAGGAAAATTCTGTCACATAGTTCCTTGTCTTCCAAGAAGAATTCTGTAATATTAATTTTCTGTTCCTTCAACTTCCATCCTTAGTAAGTTGAATATTATTAATTAAAAGAAATACCTGCAGTTATTGATTTGTTATTCTTTATATTTTAATTTTTATCAAAAGATTGACTATATAAAATTTAGACAGGTAAGTCCCATTAGTATAACAAGACACACTCATTATTCAGCAAATACATAGTGAATGTCTTTTATATGCCAATCACAAGGGAAACTGTTAATTAAGAGCTCTTTGGACCCCATTACAAGCAGTTGCAAATCTAATAGGAGAGGCTGAGATAGGTAAGCAATACTCAAGTTGTGCGGGTTGATATTACTATGGATATTGGCATGTTATTTACACATTTAAAGTTTTAGTTTCCTCAGCTACAAAATTGTCAGATGTATTTGTCAAATAAAAATGTCCTGAAAAATAAACCAAAAACAGTTGATAAACTTTTTGTAGCCAAAGGTCCAGCTCTAGGGATATAAATGGTTCAGGTACTGATTTTATCTTCCATTATATCATGTCACAGTGGTTCTTTACACTTTAATTCTCATAACACACACACACACACACACACACCCTATACTAGGTTGCCTAACAGCTGGAATTTCCTGTGAAGTTCTTCCTACCCTGTATTACTGTGGCCACCCCATACCGTCTTTTAAAAATTATTTTTGAAATTAGATCATATTAAAATAAGTTTTGTTTTTGTATATTCCTACAAAGATATAACGTACTTTATTTTTACTTTTGCCCCCTTACCCTTACTGCCCTTCCTCTGCCCTCCCCCTTTCCATCCCCTTCCTCTTTTCTGTCTCTCTTTTCTACTTCTGCTCTCTTGCTGTTGCTCTGTTTCTCTTCTTTCCTTCCCCTTTTTTAAAAAATTCTATATTGGAGAGAAAACATGGAATTTTACATCCTGAGTCTCACCTATTTTTGTTTAACATTGCAATCTCCAGTTCCAGTTTTCAGCAAATGACATGATTTCATTCTTTAAATATATATATATATATATATATATATTATAATATGTGACATTATTAATAGTAGCAAATTCCATTATGTATGCGTGTAATGTTTTTGCCTATCGAAGTAATTTCCCATAATGCATACATACTATCATTTCTCTACCCATTCAACTGGTGAGTGTGTAGGGGTAAAGGAATGTTTTACACTGTTGGGAGAAGGTAAACTTATAAAAACTCTATAGAAATCAGCATGTAGGGTCCTCAAAAAACTAAAAATATGAACACCGTTTGATCTATCTAAACCACTCATTGGTATATTCAAGAAAGAATTAAGTCATACTACAGTGATATCTGCTTGCTCATTATACTCTTTCTCTCTGCTGCCTTTGAGCCACAAAGCTGGACGTTAGCTTTATCTTCTACCTCTAATTCACCAGTGTTTTCTGTTTCAGCCACCTATCAAGTTTATGTGAGAAATATCCTAGTAACATACAAGCATCTCCCTGGTGTGCTATCAACAGTCAAAACTTCTCATCCCTGCTACCAGTTCTATTGCATCATTCCTACTTCTGTCCATCACTCCCCAGTTCCTCATGAAGCACAATTCTCTTGGCCATTTGAAACAAACTACCCTGAGAATGTTTAAACCGTAGAAAGTAACCAATGCTACCGATCAGAAGTTTTTGTTTATCTGACCTCCCCCTGGGAGGGGGGTATTCATTGGGCATACAATGTCCTAGCACTCAGCAGAAGGCAGTAAACTGGATTGCCAAGAACCACATGACAACAGTACTGGAGCAGAGTACAGAGTGCAGTGCATATGCACCAGAGTCCACCACAGATCACCTACTTTGATCTGTAGCCAACAGTGCCAACCAAAACCAATAGAATTAACAGATGCACATAATGGCATTCAGATAGCAGGATCAGAGGTGGGTAGATGTATATTTTCTCAATAGAGCTAATAGAAGGCTAAGAGGAAAGATTTTTCAAGAATTCCCTCAAGAGTTTTTACGAGATAAAATTCTTCCTGGGCTGTATCTGGCTCCTAGAGTATTTGGCAAAATAGAATATCGATTGGTTTTCCTTCCATTTTCTCCTAAAACCCCTGGGACTGGCTGCCAGTACTGCCCAGAGGGTTTTTTTTTTTTTTAATTTTATAGAGTACAAAATAGTACTAAAACAGAAAAAATATAGGTGATACAGAATTTCACTTAACAAAGTAATATGACTTTCACAGTATTTGTTGTAATGCTTAGTGCTGCCTTGAGTTTAATGCCCAGTCCTCTTTCTCTGTCTGTCTGTCATTACCTAAAGAGTTGATTTGGGTACACATCCAACAGTTGATTTATGCCACATTCTTATCTCTGAATCAGTTGTACAGAGCTGTTATTGATGACTTGGATTTGTTTTGTATTTTGTACTAAACTCTTATTCATAGTTTTAAAGGAGATACAATGGATACATTTAAGCATGGGAAAAATAACAAAATTGCAGAAAATCTGATATTAGTATTAACATTCGTGGAAATGTAGAGCAGGAGTAACTTCTTTTGCATGGTTAATATTCTGTCTGATGTTAAGAAAGAATAATCTAGATCCAGTTTTTGTATCCTGTCATATTTTTCATGTCTAAGATTTGTCAAATTAATGGAGTGAAATTTGTTTTTCTATAAAACCCTTAAATTTCTTTTTTAGTAAAAGTTGATCAATAAATAATATAATATCACTGTTTTTCTACCCCACTTTGGCTGACATTTACCATCTGTTATGCTTTCCTTTATTTATGAACTTCCTAAATTTCTATCCCTTTCTAACTCCCATTCCTATAATAACTTCCTATTCAAAATCTAAAGTTTTACTCCTTAACATATCTGGTATTTGTTTATTTAATAGAATATTTTTCATTTTCTCAAGAACTTTGTACTTATTGATCCATAAAAATACCTGCCTCAGGTCAATGAATACCTTCTCAACATTTGGATTTGATGACTTTGGCAATACCTAAATTAATGCCTTCATTAAAATAATTCTTGATTCTCCTCTGTTACATTGCCCAAGCCTTATTTTCTCCAGGACATATTACAGGGGAAGGTTTTCTCAACATGCAATGTCTTTATCTTTCATTGTTTAGCAGTTCAGCAAAGCAGTATGTATTATTACCCATTTCACTCAATAGCTCAAATATGAAAATCTAGTTTGACACATATAATTGAAAAATGAAATAATTATCTTTAATACTATCTTTTTTGGATTTTCATAATTATTTCTCCTTTCTTACTACTTTTCTTCATAATTTTCATAATCATTTTATAAAATTATATTTTTGGCTTTTCATGACAAATATTGGGGGAGTTCTGAGGGAAAAGAAACCTTTAACTATTGGTGTAAGTGTAGACTGATGCAAGCACTGTGGAAATCAGTTTGGAGATTCATCAAAAAATTAGGATTGGAAGTCCCATTCAACCCAGCCATTTACCTGTGGGTATATTTCCAAAAGAATTAAAAGCATCATCTCACAGCAATATGTGTGCATCCATGTTTATAGCAACACAGTTTGTAAAATCTAATCTTGGAAACAGCACAATGCTCATCAACTGAGAAATTTAGAAAAGATGTGATTTTTTTATACAGTGAAGAACTGCTCAGACAGAAAGAAGGATAAATTTGAGACATTTCTAGGTGGATGTATGCATCTTGAAACCATACTCTTAAGTGAAAGGAATCATATACATATGTGTAATGATCATTTTCACTAGTGTGAGAAACTGAGAGTGTAAATAACAACCAAAGTGTGCAATAGGTATTGTGAAGAGGAAGAAATTATTCCAAAGAAAGGAATTTTGAAGAGGGGGAGGGGGAAAGAAGAAAGGGAAAAAAAATGATAAAAGATAAAATAAAAGCAAAGCTTTGTAAATAATGAAGGGAAGAGAGGTTAAAGAGAGGAAAGGAGGTTGGGAATAAAAGAGGAATCAAGATACATCATATATAGGAACAACTTCTCCATGATTCATATGATCATTACATACACCCAAATTATAACATTACATGATAAAAAGTTTTAAAAATTACTCTGTTGATTAATAGAAGTGATTAAAAAGTATTCAAGATGTACCAATTTCCCATCACTGGGACAAAATGCCTGATACTTCCAACTTAATGGAGTAAGGTGTATATTGGCTTATAGCTTCAGTGGTTCAGTCCATGGTTTTATGGGTCCATGGCAGATATGGTTCAGTGCAAGGCCATGGCAAAAGTAAACTGCTCAACTCAGGCAAGCCACAAGCCAAGCAAGAAAAGATGAGCCAGGAAGAGGAATAGGCATTTCCTCATCTCAGTCCTAGGGATGCAGCTCCCTCGACCAGGTACCACCTTCTAATGGCACATTCAGGTATGAGTGCATGAGTAGGTTAACCCACTCATGAGTATAGTGCCCCCATGATTCCCTCACTTTCCCAAAGCTCT
The DNA here is from genome assembly GCF_000260255.1 of Octodon degus. Classification (NCBI taxonomy): domain Eukaryota; kingdom Metazoa; phylum Chordata; class Mammalia; order Rodentia; family Octodontidae; genus Octodon; species Octodon degus. The sequence continues at coordinate 769,349 of NW_004524631.1, read as the reverse complement.
ACCTATGAACATATGAAGCTTTTGTAAATTCCAGATCTGAACCATAACACCAGGTGATTGTTACTTTTTATTTTTAAAATTGTTTTTTTGGCTACATTTAGATATACATGATGATAAAATTCATATGGAATTTGTAGCTCAACATGATATATTATGATTTTTTAAATGTATTTAGTACAGGGTCTTAGGATCTCACTACACATCAGACTCACAGTAATTCTGTTTTCAACCTCTCATGCCCTGGGATTATAGGCATGTACCACCACACTTAGTCTCAATCACTGTCTCAGCACACCCTGTGGGCAGGGATGGCACAGCACACTGGGGATCAAACCCTGGTCCTCGTGTCTGCCTAAACAGGCACTTTAGTCCGCTGAGCTATCTGGCCAGCTCTATATGATTGTTTTTTTTCCTCCACTCCCTTCAGCTCCTATTACCTTCCTTATTTATAAAATCTTTGTTTCTTTTCCTTCCATTCTCTTTTTCTTCCTTTTCCCTTCCTTCCTTTCCCTCTCCTAGCTCCCTACTTCCCCTCCCATTTGAAATTTTCCTTACTTTATATGATATGATATTATATTATATATGTTATATATAAGTCATATATATATATATATATGAAATTTTATTATACTTATATATTTTGGTCTTGATTTACACTTTCAGCTTCTCACACCAGAGAAACCATGCAATATTTGAACATGTGTGTCTGATTCATTTCACTTAAGAGTACAGTCTTAAATTGAATCAATTTACCTAGATATGTCTGAAAAACATCCTTCTTTCTGGCTGTGAGAGACTACATTGTATTAAAAAACACATGTTTTTCATCCATTCCTTGGTTGATAGGTTTTTTGGCTATTTCCAAGATTTAGCCACTACAAACTCTGCTGCTATAAACATGGGTGTGCATGTATACTGTGGAATGAAGTTTTTAATTCTTCTGGGAAGAGTCCAGAAGGGAAAATTGCCATATGGAATAGAACCTCTGGTTTTAGTATTTTTAAGAATCTCCACAATGATTTCCACAGTGGTTGCACCAGTATGCAATCCCACCAACAGCAAAGAAGTGTTCATTTTTCCTCACAGCCCCACCAGCACTTGTTAATGGTTCATTTCTAAATAGTAAATATTTCTGGAATGAAATAGAATCTTAGTGTTCTTTTAATTTGCATCTCCCAAATAACCAGTGAAGGGGCAGGTGAGATAGCTCAGTGGAATAAGTGCTTGCCTGGCAAGCACAAGGGCCTGAGTTCAATCCCCGGTTTTGCCAATAAAAATAAAAATGACCAGTGATAATGAACATGACTTTATATATTTGTTTGGCATTTCCACTTCTTCATCTGAGAAGTCTCTGTCCATTTGAGATGCTCCTCTTTGGACTGGGTCTTTAAATTTGAGGGATGTGACTTTTTCAGTTCTTTATATAATCTAGATACCAGTCCTTTGAGGAACAGCTGTCAAAAATGTCTTTTTGCTCATTTGGTGATTTCTTTTGCTATGCAAAATCTTTTTAATAAGATGAGATCCCAGTTTTTTATTGTTTTATATTTTTTGTGTGACTGGTGTTCTGTTCATAAAGTCTTTGCCTATGCCTATGCATTTAAGAATCTTTTACCTATTTTATCTCGCAGTAGGTTTTGTGTTTCTGTTTTAGTATTTAGATCTTTGGTCCACTTACATCTTAGTTAACTGCACAGTGTAAGATATGGATCTAGTTTTAGTCTTTGGCGTGTGAAAACCAATTTTTCCAGCATCATTTAATAAAGAGGTCATCTTTCTTCCAGTGAAGGTGTTTGACCTTTTTTGTCAAAGATTAGGTGACTGCGTTTGAAATTGTTTTTGCATGTTCTAGTCAGTTTCATTGATCCTCAGGTATGTTTTTGTTTGCCAGTGTTATACTGTTTTATGGCTTTTAAAGTATATTTCCATGTCAGGAATCATGATGCCCCCTACCTTGAGTTTAAACAAGAACGAAGGATATTTTTCCATTTTCTGATAGTTTCTTCAATCTTCTTTTTCAGAATATTATAGTTTTTCTTTTTCTAATTTCTTAAATTATTTAATTCATTTTTTCTGTATTTTACAGAAGGGTCTACAGGGTGTGCAGGCTATCACCACAAGATTGGACTCCTACTGATTGGACTCCTATTGACAGCCTCCCAAGAGCTGGTATTACAGGCATGCACCACCATCCCCAGTCGCAATTGCTGTCTCAGTGAGACCAGGGGGCAGGACCAGCTCTGCAGTCCTGACGATTGAACTCTTGGCCCCTGTACCTGCTTGTAGGCACTTTAATCCACTGAGCTATTTGTCCGGCCAGATATAGTTTTTCAATGTAAAAATTATTTACTTCCTTTGTTAGATTCATTCCTAGGATTTCTTTTGCAGATGCTCTTACGAAAGGTGTGACCTCTCTTTTTTTTTTCAATAAGTTTGTTATTTATGTTATTTTTTGAATGTTGGACAAAGAATTTAGATGAGTCATCATTGTCTAAGATGCTATTCATTAATTTCTGGAAAACATTCCCTTTTCCCTTTCTTTTTTTATGTAGTTAGTATAGAGTCTACAGGGACTCACTACACAGACTACACTCATAGTCATTCTCCTGTTTTCAACCTCCCAAGTGCTAGGATTACAGGTGCACACCAACATGCCCATTCTCAGTTGCGATCTCTGTGCACCCCAGGGGCAGAACATGTATGACCCTCCGGCAATCGAACCCTGGCTGTTGCACTCTGTCTAAGCACTAAGCAGATGCTTTAGTCCACTGAGCTATCTGGCTGGCCCTAATTTTACTTTCTTAATGTAGTGTGTAGTATTATTCTACAATCAGTGTATTTTGTCCATTGAAATTGAATTCTAGCATGATTGTATTTCACTTTGTTTAAATTACTGTATTACAATCATTTCAATTTTTTATTCTTTAGATACACATTGTATGTTAGATCATGAAACTAAAGGCATTTTATAAATATTAAGGTATTAATATGTACTAATATGGGTCAATATTAGAAAGTCTGACCTATCTTTGCTATTTTGCTATTTGTACTATTAAACTATGGTCACTGTGCCACTAAGCATCGCATTTAGTGTATAATTTTAGAATATATATATATATATATATATATATATTCACTTCAGGAAAAGTAAAACTTACTTAAATATTTTAATACTAAATTTATTAAAACATCATGTGATTAATACAAGTTACCTTTGTCCTCTACAGTTAGAGGAGGTATTCAAAGTGGTGGCTATAAACTTCCAGACTTTCATTAGTATAGTGAAACTGCTGCTTGAATAACCTTGGCTATTGAGATTCCTGCACACACATTTTCAAATTTTTCTCTAAGGGCCAGACTGTAGGGATTTTCTGTGATGTATATCATCCTGGAGGATCCCTTATAGATAAAAGTTTGCAGTGTTAAATCAGGAGAACCTGCATGGAACTCAGTTGCACCTACTTGTCCTAGCCGATGTCCTTGCAAATTCTCATCCAGATAAGCTCAAATGTCTCTGTGGTAGTGTGGTGTCATGCTGTCTTGTTGAAAGAAAAATTCATCATTTCCACAAAGTTCATGTATAGCAGGTAAGATGGATGTGTATAGAATGTCTAGGTACACTTGACCTGTAATGGTACCTTGAAAGAAAAATGGTCCTATTAAACCTCTTGCTGACATTCCACACCAGACATTGACATGAGGGAAATTGACTGCTTTGTCCACATGCATGTTAGGAGTTTCTGGGGCCCAGCAAACACGATTCAGTTGGTTCACTTCTCCAGTCAGCTTGAACTGTGCTTTATCAGACTATTTGCTTTTCTTCATTAACTCCACACCCTCACTACCATGTGGTGTGTTAAAACCACTCATAAAACTCTGTTCTTTGACCTGAAGGATCTTCACTGATTATATGCAACAAACCTGGTATGTAAACCTTCACTTAGCTGTTTTTAGGGATGTGCCTGTGAGCTTGGACAGACTTCTGTGGTGGGCATGTGAAGAATTTCAGCACTGTGGCTGAGGAGCAGCACTGGTTGCTATAGAAGGTGTGCTGGATTTTGTACTATCCACATCACAGTGTATCATGTTTTTCAACTTAATCAGTCTGAGAAATTACCAGGAATGTTGGAAGTTGTGTTTCAAATTCATACCTCTGTCATCACTGTACTTTGGTGGTATTCTCAAATTTGAAATCCTACAGTAAGATGGTCTTACATTTCTCAATTGATAAATGTACCCCCACCATACTGCCACTGTTGTTTACGTCACTTACTGATATTAGTCACAAGGGTAATGCCATGTGTTAAAAATACATCGTACTAGTTTTCTCTTCCTGAAATGTATGAGCATATATTTTTGACTTTAGATAAATAGATAGGTAGATAGATAGATACATAGATAGATAAATAGACAGATAGACAGGTAGATAGATATTACAGTAAATACATACCCATTTATCTGACTCTTTACAATAAAGACAAATATATAGATTCTTATGATTTCTACCGGATTCTTTATGGTGTATTAATGTAGTTCTCTAGCTAGTGTCCCCAATAAACAGCTGCATGTCTGTTTAAACTGATAGTTTTAATACTAGACAAGTTATGAAACATTTTAAATATTTTTGCTCTTTATACTAGCCCTTATCTAATTGGCCTTGATTAGCTGAAGCAATATTTTGAGTAAGAGGGTGACAAGGTGATTAACTAGTGATGTGTGTCACAGGAGTAGGAGGAGGCAGCACAGCTTTTCATGCTTGAGTGCATTGTGTTCTTCATGGTAATCTAAATGAGAGCCCAGGATTGGATTTGAAATCAAAAATACTAATGAAACTCTAAAAAGTCTCTGAATTTTGAGCTTCATGAGACTAATATTTTTGCAATATTAATATTGTTCAAAAAGGAAAGGAAATAATGCATAATTATTTTGATTCTAAAAGATTATATCAACATAACCAATTTAATTTGAAAATGCTTCAAAATTATTTTACACACAATAAAAGTAAATTTTTACATTAAAAATTTCTTTAAAGAATTGTTTTCAGATTAGTAGTACATTTGATGACATTTTAGTCTGTCCCCAAAAATGTTTGCGTTTACCATTTCTGAATTTGAGTAGAAAAATTACTGTTTCAGACAAAGCAAGTGTTTTAAACATTCTGTATATTCTAAATCAATCAGAAAGTAACTTGGAGAGTTCAAAGTGATTGATTTGGTTGAAAATGTCAAGTCTGAAAAATTTCAAACCATTAATCATTTCATAAGCATGGATAATTTTTGTTATGCTCTAAGGTGGAGGAGAAACCTGCACTGGAATGTTTCCAACATATGACAAGCGATCCACAACCAGGTGCCTCAGGGACAGTTACTTCCAGTGATTGTTTTATTATTTAGCTTAGCCAAGTATAGAAAACGAGAATGCTCCATTTCAGTTTTTCTTCTGTTGATTCTACTTGCAGTCATCTCACCATTCACACACAAGAAGAAGTGCAGCTTCCCTACATGTTATGTACCTAGGAAAGCATGTAATCCCACATGGTTATGTCATTAAAATCTTTACAGGTAATGATATTATGAGAAGGCAAGAGCAAGGTTACGGTGTTCCTACGAGTCTCAAATTTTCAGTTGCTCCTTGGAAAGAATATAGGGTGGTTTTTTTCTTCCCCCTAAAATCTTGATATTCATAAGTCACAAAAGAAGAGAATGCTGAGCTTTGGGGCAGTGGATTCCCTAGCTGGTAATTCTATAAGCAAATTTTCTTCTCTTTGGCCATTATATTTTTTTTATTTTATTTACTTGAGAGACAGAGAGAGAGAGACAGAGAGAGAGAGAGAGAGAG
>NW_004524631.1:757309-758515 GCF_000260255.1 Octodon degus | reverse complement strand
TGGGGGAGGTACTGCAGCGTGGTGGGGGGTGGCCCAAGGGGGTGGGAGAGGGTCCGGCCCATGCTGCACCTGGGCTGGGACTGGTCCCGCTGGCGCAGGGTAGCAGGAAGCTCTGCGCACACTCACCCGACCTGGTCTAGGACTGGGTCTCCAGAAATGCTTTTTAATGAACAGTAAGGGTCCAGAATTTTGCATGTTTCCCATCCCTATGGTTATCCCTGCTTATGTTATAACTGTGCTTTTCCTTCTATTAACATTTTACCCTAGACAGAAGGTAACTGTATTTGAACATTAATCTTCTAAAGTGCACTAGTGCTTCTCTTAGCTATGTAGCCTACCATCCTCTGATATCATCCCATACCTTGATTGATTTTTCTATAGAATAAATATTGAGTTCTATGTTTAATTATTGCTGTTTTGAAGTTCCTATCTCCTTGTTCAAAACTTAATGTATACATTACTCTAAATAAAAAGTTAATATGATGACATGCAATGAAAACATTAGACCACAGGAAGAATTAAGTACCATTTTCCTCGGTGTCTTAATGTCACAGTTTTTTTCATGTGTCTAGAATGTCTGGGGTGCACACAGAGTGATATCTCAGTGAACACTTAGGGTCCTCGGCATAGCAGAGACCCATAACGTGTGACTTCATTGATACTATTTGTACACATTTGAATATAGTACTTCCATGGACTGAATGGATGATTTTGTGACAGAAAAATGCAACCAGAAGAGGGTTTTGGTAGAAATGAGGATATGTGGAAGGAAATGGCTTGGCATTTTATCATCTCACTGGATATAGATTTGTGCCTCAGAAAAATTCAATGCACTTTCTCTCAGTTCTGATTTTCACTTTGATTGAAAGTAAATGGGAACAACTTTCAGAAAGAACCTGGTTGAGAGGCATCATTTCATGGCAATGAATACAGTTTTATTGCTGCCTGTGAAACCGTTAGAACATTAAGACTTTTGTAATTATCAGTTTTTAATGCATAGCCTCAAAATGCAAAAGCCAAGGTAGATTGCTGTAACAATGCCTTCACTGAAAAATATTTTTGTGGAAAAGAAAATCTTCTACTTACTACAGCACTTTTATCTACTGATCTGTGCTATTTATAAAACATGAGTTAGAGAGCTTTTTAAATAAAATTGCCATTGTTAAGTAAAATTACTGACACCTTCCAATAGTATAATTGCTTCTG
>NW_004524631.1:752841-756813 GCF_000260255.1 Octodon degus | reverse complement strand
AAGTAGGTGCTTTAGACCACTGAGCCATCTCTCCAGCCCCTCTTTGGCCATTATATGTACTACATGTTAGATTTCTTTTAGACATACTATTTCACTTGTGTATAAACTGTCAAAGCCATAATCATCTACCAAATATCTGTTTTTCATTTGTTTCATATCATTCTAGGCATGGAAAATAAAGCAGATGAATCCAAATAAAGTATATTCTCTTGGGTGGGGTAATTTTAATATTACATAGGGTATCCATATTGGCTTGATTGGATGGCTGAAACTTGAAGTGGGAAGATCTGAAAATTTTAGCAAAAGGAGTCCAGCAGATCTGGGCAAGGCCCATATGCTGCAACAGAGCCAGCGGAGAATGGGAGGTGGAGGTCCAGACTCACTACGTAATTGTAAATCTTGGTCCAAGAGTAAAGTACAAAATCTCTTGCTCAAATATTTTAACAGTTTTAAGACAGTGAAAGCAGGACATTAAGCAGGGGTCACTTCTGAGCATAGACCCCAGTATAACTAGGCCGCTTACAAGCCCCAAGGCCCTGAAGCCAGTGCTGGTAGGAGATAGGAGCATTAAAAATGTGTTGAAAGACCCATGCAAACATTTTGACTTTTATTATGGACGTTGACTCCCATTGATCTTGCTGACTGTTCTATCTCAAAGCCACCATTCACTAAGGAGAACACTAGGTTAGACTGTGAGAATTTTGTAAGCTCAACTTTTCATCATTCTTGTTATTTTCAAAAGGGCCACTACCCCTCCATCTACCTTCCATCTCCTTACCTACCATACTAATGTGCTTTGGGCAATAATAGGATTGATAATGATACCATCCCCTATTATGATGATGAGTCTGGACTGTAGACTGCTATCTTTGAATTTTATTAGTCTAACATTTAGTAGCTGTATGATAGTATATTACTTGATAGTTCTTTATCTCAGTTTAAAATTATTTTGAGTAAAAAGATAAAGCTACTAAAGTATCTCTTCAACTGTTAACATTATTAAGGGGGATCTTGATGTATAAGATTTAGAACAGTGCTGGGTATGTACAATGTGCTGAATAAAATGTATTGACTTTTGATATAAGAGCGCTGAAATTATCTGTCACTAAGAACAGTTCTTATATTGATTTAATTATTTATTTCTTTTGCTCAGTTTTTAAGGAGTGCCTAGTTAATTTCTCTCTCTCTCTCTCTCTCTCTCTCTCTCTCTCTCTCTCTCTCTCTCTCTCTCTTTTTACATTGAGAAGTTTCTCCATATACAGTTCAGGCTGGCCTTTAGCTCACTTTGCAGCCCAGGCTAGTCTTAACTTGCAAGGATCCTCCTGCCTCAGCCTTGCTGGGATTACAGGTGTGCACCACTATGCCTGGCTTCTAGTTAATTTCAACACATGTTATACTCTTTAGGTTCTGACTAGATACAAATCTCTCTCCCTTAGTGATTTGATCTTTTCATTTATATTTTTTTTCTAGATTTCACTCCTGTTTGGATACACACATGCATTCTCTCTCTCTCTCTCTCTCTCTCTCTCTCTCTCTCTCTCTCTCTCTCTGTGTTTCATTCATTCACTTACATAATTGAGTACTATGCCCCAAAAAGTGTGATTGGTGGTAGAAACAGAATGACATGACTGTGGCCACTTTGTCAATGCGAGAGTATATGTCTTTATCTGAATTGGTGTGCTTTTTTAAAGTATATGCATGTGATTTCATTGTATTATTTTTAGGAAATAGCAGTGAGAGTCCACTAGAAAGAAGCTGAGTAGTTTTGCTTTTATTAAATTATACAAATCACTCATTTTTAATTTCTACTCTAATTAACCATGATGTTATTTATTTTGATCTAGAATCAATGTTTCTTTCTGTGATTATTGACATTTGGAGAATAAAACTGAATAAAAATTAACAAATAATTCATTCAGGAATTAGTAATCTCTGTTTATATTTTTCTTGTGTATATATGAGATGCACGTGTTGGCAGTAGAGCTCTGTCATGTTGAGGAGTTTTCATTGATCTATTGTTTCTTTATTCATATAGTCACATTTTTTTCATTGGAATTATGATTTATATTCCCCCAAATTTATTTATCATCTGAAGAAATTACTTTTTGTAAATTAAAATTATAATTAAAACAGAATACTTCATTTGTAGAAAGTTTCATATAAAATAGGGTTAACAATATTAAAGAAGTGAGTGTATGCTCTTATTGTCACATTTATTAGAGAAAATCTTGAATTCCACGCATGCTATTCAGACAGATTCTTTGATCACTCTAAGTCTCATTTTCTTTCTGTAAATTGGTGACAATGCAAGATGGTTCTCTGAGAAAATCGGTATTATTTGCACAGCTCCTGGCACATAATGGAGCATGCTAAATGTCTGTTCCAAGATACAGTAACTCTTTCACAGTTCTGAAGCTTGATCTATTCAACATTGCATTTCTTTATAGTAAAATTGCAACCTACTAGAGAGGAAAGGACTCGGAACCACATATCGGTCCTCAGGTTATGCTACCTGACATAACCAGAAGTGCATCTCTTAAGAAATATGCCCACAGGCAATTTGACAAACACTGCTTGCTGCCTGTCACAGTGAACAGTCTCTTTGTATAAATGATTTATTATTTAAGAATGTTTTGCCACTCTTAAGAAAGAAGGTATTCTCCAATTTAGATTCAGAAGTGCAAAATGGGCCGGGGAATTACCTCAGTAGAATAAGTGCTTGCCTGGCAAGCTCAAGGGCCTGCGTTCAATCCCCAGTTCTGAAAAAAGAAAAAATTAAGAAGAGCAAAACGAAAGAAGTTGATTTCCACGGTTTTTATTTAAAAATTTCTATGGTATATAACACTTAAATTAAAAATAAAACAAAACTGAACAACAAAACGTAGAGCCATTGGTATAGGGGCTCACTTCCTTCTGTCTCAGCCTCCCCAGTTTTAGGATTACAAGGGTGTGCAACCATGTGTAAGAATTCTAAGGCCAGCAAGACATGTGATACAAGGGATCTAATAAGGGTCCTTGTGCTTGCCAGGCAGGTGCTTAGACTGCCATCTATCTCCTCAGCCCGTAGAATGTCATTTTTAATGTTCTGGTTGTTAGTCTTTGTTAATTGCCTTGTCTGGTTGATGATTCTGTCACTGAATAGCGTGAACACCTGCTTTAGTAATTGAAATTAGAACTAAAGGACAAATCTACAGGAAGGAAAAAAAAACAAAACTTCCTTGTAAAGTTATAGGGAAGATAGTAAAGGAATCCAGATTAGGTGTGTGGAAGGGGAACATTGTCACACACAGAAGGAGAAGGCTATTGTTAAAGATTAGCTGCAGGCTATGGGCTGGCTCATTGTTATCTCACTCTTCATGTCTTTAATTCCGGAATTTCTGTGGCTAAGGACCATGGTTTCATTTCCAGGAAAAGACTGTCTCTATTTTGCTCTCAATTATGTGGATTCTATGGGATCCAGGTTGGGACAACAATGGCTGCCGGCCTCTGGGTCTAGCAAATTCTCCTGTAACCCTTTTATCTAGATGTCCTCTGCCCTGAAGGGAATGAGATCTGTAAAACCAAGGCTGAGGATGGTGTCACCAGCTCCTACAAAGACACTCCCTAAATGATTCCCACAATTCAGTGTACAACAGAAAATCAATTTGAGCCAAGCATGACAGTAGCAATGGGTATATGAAAGGAAGGCCAAGCTTTGTTCTGCTACTAGTTATCAACATTGGACACCAATATTAGACCCAGGTAAACAGTCATGGTTGATAGGTCAATGGCTTGTCATGTCCTGTCTCAGAAGGAAACAGAAATGCTTTTTATTTTTATTTTTATTTTTTTCAAAATTTTATTGATAAACAGATAGCAATGAGACAGTTTCAAATCAAATTGGAAGTACAGTTTCAACAAATAATACACTGCATATATTCTTCTTAGTGGTTAATTGCTGTACAAGATGCGGACTTGAGATCCTATTTACAA
>NW_004524631.1:736253-745651 GCF_000260255.1 Octodon degus | reverse complement strand
ATATTGAAAGACATGTATATAAATGAATGAAAAGGAATATATACAAATGAAAAGGCATCAACTGGCTTTTATCCTCTCAAAACAGCAAAGTTTTTTTCCTCAACCTCTTTAAATATGAAAAATATGTTCATCAATGCCACCAATTGAGTAATAGCCCTATTTTAAGATGCTGCCATCAAATCACAAATAATTAGTGTGCAGCTCAGAAATTTGAAGTGAAAAATAGGAATTCTTCCATTTTTGCAAAGTAATCATTAATATTATGGGATCATTTATTTAATCAGGATATTAACATCATAGATCAACAGTTATTTATATGGTAATGGCATCAGAAAACTGAAAATTGTATTAAAAGCACTGATTTAGTCACATCTTAATAGGGAGAACATTATAATGAAAAAATATTCTGGCAGAAGCATTTTTAAAGTTTAAGTTTTTTTTTGGAAAATCTACTTGAAAGTATTTAGCTTCACTTTTGAAAGATATTTCATAGGCATTTTTATTTAATTTATTTTATTCAAGAGCCATAATCTAACAGAGTATGCTAGATAACTATATAAAACTGAATGTATAGTGGACCTCGCACTGAGAAATATTTCTGTGTTGGAAAATAAAATTAGCATCTATCTACATGCAGGAGCTGTTGCAGGAGAGCCCAAAGGAGGAGAAAGTTGACTATGGCTCACCATGAAAGAGGTTGTATATTTTTGGACAACTCAGAAATAAAGTTCATCAGATAGACAAAATTTGAAATGGGGCTTAATGTATTCCCAGGGTTTTTTCCAGATACAAATGAATATAATTGCTGAAGAAATATTTCATTAAGAAATATTTTCATCAGTGCATAGATTTACAGTTCCCTCAGTGGTGTCCATATGTTTTTCTAGAAGCAGAATTTTTCCTTTAAATGAATCTTCCTAATATGTCCATTGAATAAAACCAGTTGAGAAGTATGAAACTTTAGAGGCCTGACTTTTTATCTTCTTTTCTGTCACCCTTTGTTCCCACTAATTCCTTCTAGTGACATGCATGGACATGTGCTGTAAGGTCAGGCAGCATATGCTGCCTTATCATCTTTGGAACACATAGCAACTATTACTTTAACTGCAGAAATTACTGAAAATATAGCTGAAAGTATTCCTGAGAGGATAGAAGTGTGTATTTGATGGAGCCTGTAGTTTAGGATTTATCAAGGTGGAGGAAGAGATAACTACACCAGAGGATTATTGTTGGAATATATAGAAAGTCATGAATTTTTTACATTAGCCGAAGAAAAATTTTTAAAATCAGCAATATTGATGTAGCACATAAAATAAGTATAGGTAGGGGTGATGGAAATTATGACGGACATGGTAATTTGGGACATCAAAGTCAGAATGCCAGACCTATTTTTCTGTTTGTTTAGGTTGTGTCTTATACAACCAAGGAGTTTTCATTTACAGCTGGCCATGAGTGTAAACTGAACACCTCTGAAAAATGACATGATGAAGAATTGTTGGATTATTTTCTAGCCTGAGAATGATGTGATTGTTGGTGAATTAAAAAAAATCTTGCTGTGGTTCATGAAACAACTCAAATTCCAGAAATTTGAACAAAAATCAATGAAACTTTATGGTCACTTAGGGGAATATATTAGGTTCGTAATTTGCATAAGAGGTGAAGAACAAACTAAAAATGACCAATACTTTTTTTCTCTGTGAATAGAATTGTGCTTTGATAGATATAGAAAAGTCTTTTTTATCCTTATTGTGACAGGGTAAAAATTAGAATTAGCTCCCTGTTTAAGATTTCAATTACTAAAATTAATTTTATCATATGAAATTCATAACTGGCTTTAATTCTTCTTCTAACACTTTTGTTTTGGGTTTTATTCTCTTTCAGGCTGAAGTCATTGATGTGAATTATGGAACTGCAGATGATTTAAAAAGGATTAAAAAAATAAAAAATACAACAAATCACATTGCACTCCTAAAATTAGGAAAATTACCACTACTTTATAAGGTTGGTCCAATGTTGTAAGGGTGAATAATTTTCTTTATTTTGTTGGACATTCATGATGTTTTTGAGAATGGATTGTGCATGTGAGAGAGAGAAAGGGGAAAGAGAAAGAGACAGAGAGAGAAAGAGGAGAGAAGAAATCTTTCAACAAGTAAGTGGATGTTCTTATTCCAGAAGACATCCGATACCTCAAGCAGGTATTAGTGAGTCTGTGCCACCTTGATAAACTTAGCATATTCTCTATAATAGCATCTCTCTGAAACACTATGGATGAGAACCGCATGTCGTTTTCTTTTGACCTGTATGAAACTTCTATTATCAAAACTGATTAACTGCCATGTGCTTTCTGCTACATAAGGAACTGGCTGATTTATACTCTGTAGTGATTGATTTTGCCAACTATATAACACTGCAGTTACTTCCTGTGCTTCAGAATTAAATTAAGATATAATAGGATAAAGAGAGGCAAGAATTTTGATTTATTCTATTTAAATAGAAGTTTATTAACACTCATCCACTAGATGCATTTCCAAAATTAGAGCAGCTCAATGTACGTATCTGATAATGAACCACCACAATAGACAGACACTGCTGCTCATTATTCATTTTTTTTCTATTTAAAAAGAAAATGGTCAGTGTAATTATGTCATTGGGTTCCCTGTTTTTGAAGATAAGTTGTATCTTTTTTTCTCACCTAATATTGAAATAGCTCTGCTAATTCCCAGGACCAAAAATATTTCCAAAAATCTTTTGGCATATTTTATTAGGAAAGAAAAAAAAGAAAGCAAAGATCATCATGTATTTATTTCATTATTTATCAAATATGTGCTTTTACTTAATTATGAAGAGTGTCTAATAGTAGATAAGTAGTCAGACTTTTATGATATCAAAAATATATTACTCAGTGATATTGTTTATTGTATACATTTTCAAGATGTACTAAGTGTTCTGAATTAATCAATTTTTGCCTCAGCAACTCTGGTCAGTTAATGTATTTACAGAAGAAACACAATGATGTTCAGTGATGTAACAAAATATTAGCAAATATATACATATTCTATGCAGTAATGAAGGATATGCTGTATTTATCCTATATGATCATTAAAAAATATTTAATGATCTGAAAATCCTAAGCCAAACAAGTAAGTTCAAATGTAACATTTATAATTATACTTTTATAGCTATCAGCATTAGTCATTGTCTCTCATTGTTAATGAAGGCTGAGATAACTAAGGTAGGAAACAGGTGTGAGTGGCTCAAAGACAAACACTTTAAGGTGTGTGTGGGTGTGTGGTGTTGTTCATGTTCTTGTTGTCTTTTTTGTAATAAATCAGGATAGATAATTGAGATGCAAAGTTAAAATTTTAGATCATAGTCCAAGATAAAGAATAAGCTAAAGATAGAAATTGTCTACCAACCATCACTATGGCAAAGGCAATAATGTAAAACGGGTTAGAATATTGTTAAGCCCCTTCTGCATACTTAGAGAGATCTACTCCTGTGACCGAGACTTCATTGGGATCACATGGAGGGGCTTAGTATTTGTGTGCTGCAGCAAAGAGGACATGCTATACTAATCACTTATTCCAAGAGGAACCAAAAGGTAGGAGATAGGCTCACTAAGCAGCCAAAATAGGAGCATGAAAGGGGTCTATGTTGAGACTGGTAATAAAAAGTGTGCATGTATTTCTGACAGTCTAAACACAGGTGCCAAGATAGAAAGCTAGCGCCATTTGTTTTCCCTTCTGCGCCAGAGTTGTTACATAGGGTGATGATAGCAAAGTCAAGGACAACCAGATTAGAATTTGTTTCCAGATCAAAGAAACAGTGGGGGCTGCTTCAGTAAACTCAGTGCCCATGAGATCCAAAGGCAGCTTTTAGCATCTGTAAGCCCCAGAAGATGTAAAGCTTCATTAGAACAATGGAGTCAGAAAATTCCTACTTGGGGACCTTCTAATACATAAACTTTCTCTAACACACCAGTGAGGTAGAGGTATAGTTGGTATAAGATAAAGCAGACAGTGCACCTCTGAATAGGTGGAGGGGTTTGATGAAGAAATTTTAAATCAAAGGTAGAATTTTTGATAATAATATGAGACTAGGCATCTTAATGACTTGACTGGTGAATCTAATTGATTATAGCACATCCTATTACCAAAACCAAGAGTAATGGGGCAGTCCATATTTTTCTCGAGATGTTTGAATCAAAATAGTCTCATCTGGACACATTTAAAAGGACAGTAGGAAAGAAATTAACATTGCTCTGTGCTGATTATATGAATCCTTTTTATTCACCTACTAGCTACTAGAATGTATGTGTGGTAAGATTGAATATATAACTGCTTAGGTGGAACTATGAATGAATGATTTATACCTCTTAACTGAACATATCTGAATTAATAAAATGTTCCATAATGATTATGCATATTATGTATACCACAAAAATGCCTTTAAAAATTCAAACTAAAATAAGATGAAATATTTTTCTAATAGTGCATCTATGCCAAGTACTCCAAATCCTAACCAATATATCATAGCATGAAACCAAGCAACAATCTTTGTATTTATTTCAGAGAATATTTGCCTTGTGAAACTGTGAATGTTTCTATTTAGAGAATTAGTACTTTATCCAGAATAGGACACACTTATGAAGAACGGTGTGTCATTTTTCCCTGATCATTTTCCTTAAAAACTTGTAAAATGATTTAACAAAGGATGCCGTACAAAATCTCTCTATATGTAGAGCTCTTCAAAAAACCTAACATTACCTTGCAACCAGAAGAGACAGAGAATCCTCTCTTTAACCTTTTAAGTTCCATTTCATTCTTGCCATCTCTGCTTTATGTGGATTGTGCCAGAGTCTTTGGGGGAACTCATTAATACTAAGTCTACTACCGCACATGCATGTAAGAAAGAGAAATGAAAACGTGGATGAGGTGTGATTATACAGCATAATTACTGCTCAACTGTTTCACCTGTCTATCAAATACATTTGTAAGGATAGATTTTAGAAGTGAGATACTACAACTGACTTTTCAAAAGGCAGGGGCCTGACTGATTTCTTTGTAGAACACAATGGTTAATCATGATTCTAAATTAACATTTGATTTGGGAACATGTTGCTGAATGAGGAAAGAGAAACATTCATCTTATTTTAGCTGTGTCACGGGGACTTAACCGTAGTTCAGAAATGAATTTGAAAGGGGTTCTCTATATCCGAGATTAGTGAAAGCCAAGTGGAAGCATAATTGTGTTATCAAATTGTCTCCTAAAATGAGTAGAAAAATAACCTACACCAAGAAGGAGGAGATCTTATTAGTTTTGTCATAGATAATGTACATGTGTTCAGCTCTGTGAGGGGCCTGACAAGAAAACCTGCACAGCAGCGACTGTGACACTCACATGGCTTTAGGGCCCTGCCTTGCAGTCTGCACCTATTGCTGCAGCAGAGTCAGCCAAGGTCTCCAGGGCTCGGTGGGAGGAGTTTCCCTCAGTTTCACCCTTACAGGACAGGCTTCATATCCATGTTTAGAAATGTATTGACAGCCATTTATTTTACCAAAGACTTTTTATTCTTTAAACTTTAGAACAAGGTGTTTTTCTATTTGTCAGAATGGGCTTAGATCTCTCCAAGCAAATAGGAACCATAGTAGAGCAGAACCCAAGACCCTGACAAAATTCTCAAATTACCAAAAGCACTATAGCATTACTTTTCTTTTATAAAATGGAGAGAATATTTTACTTTCTTCCTATGATCATTTACACAGAACATTAATAAAAACAAATTATGTTATACTTTAGTCATTACTTGCATTCAATTAAATATTACTCAAAGGCATAGATAGTCTACATCCTTGTCTGTGTTCCTACTATATATTAGTCTCATATTCTGAAGGTTATTTCTCTATGCAGTGAAATTACAAATTATACATATATATATATATATATATATATATATATATATATAATGATTGAACCAGGACCTTCATGTGATGCAAATTCTCAGCACTTTTTATACTTTATTTTGAGATAGTCTCTCTGACTTGCTAAGTTGGCTAGTATGGGCTTAAACTTGTGATCGTCCTGACTCAGCCTCCCATGGTGCTGGAATTGTTGCATTTGCCACACCTGGCTACAAATGAATATAAATCTTAATCATGACATTTGTGCATAGGGAAATAACACAAAACCACAAATACTATTGTTATTTTATAAATTGGATGATTCACATAACATTCTTAGAAATTTTAAATAGGAAGATATTAGTAAATACTGTTTGAATTCTTTTTAAAAAATATTTATTTATTTATTTATTTATTTATTTATTTATTTATTTGGTACAGGGTCTCAGACTTGTAGTGCTTCTCCTGCCTCAGCCTCTCCAGTCCTAGGATTATGCGTGCAGCCTCCCCTCCTGGTTTCAATGACTGGCACAGCCACGCCCTAGGCTGGCATGGCATGCAGTACCAAGGATTGAACCTGGGTCCTTGTGTGTACCAGGCAGGCAGTTAGGCTGCTGAGCTATCTTCTCAGCCATTGAATTATTCTTATACATATTTTAAACTTACAAAGCTTTATAACCCCAGAATCAAATAATTTTCAGTTTACTACAAATATTTTATTTTTATCCAGATAAGATTCATATTTTAGCATGAATAAGTATGCTTTTAATGTTCTTCCCAGAAACTCACACACCATTGTATGCTGTTTAGCCAGTGTATGACACCTTTACTGAAGCCTAGCAATCGTCCTTAGCCAAGCCTTTGTGAAGATTCTAGAGGGAAAGGAGAGAAACAATTTTGAGGTTTTTATTCTTCTAAAATATAGATTGCTTCATCTAAATATGGGGGTATTTAAAAAACCCTTCATACTGTTTAAATTTTAACTTGCCTTCATTCACAAAAGAATTAAATGTAAGACATTTAATTGGTTGTTTAATGTATAAGTATCTATAGATACTAGTGATATAGAAAGTCAATATAAAGGCAAATGGGAGATTCTTAACTCATCTATTTAAAATTAATGCCTAGGAAGCTACAGTATTTTGAGACTAATTCCCACGAAATACCTGCATTCTTGTCGTATGTGAACTATAACTTCAGGTTCATTACACTAATACTTTTCCTGAAAATATTTGTTTATATCTTATGATAACTGCACTCAATGAATATTGTTTTCTTTGTTGCATTGATAGAAACATTTACTGTCTTATGGGATAGGGTTTTAGAAATAGTGAAACTCAAATTAATTTATATTTATTTCCCAAATGAAAATATGGATGCATACATTTACTCTGCATAAAAACTATGTGTTAATTAGTACAGCAATGCACACAGAAAAGGAAATCAGGGCAAGCAATGTTCCTCAATTGTAGAGCACTTGCCTAGAGTACATGAAGCCCTGAGTTCAATCCCTGGTCTGAAAAGAAAAGTCTCTATTTTTTAAGATAAAATATGTGTTACACACATGCACATTGTTACAGCTTCTTGTACAGTGTGGCAGAGAGACTGAGGCAAGATGAAAGGCCGGAGAGGTGCTATTGATACAAGGAGGAAATGTGTTACCCCTAACCTGCTAAATGTCAGATACCCTGATTCATCCTCCCCAAAGTGCAAAATGAATTCTAAGGTACAACAGAAGTTAAGAAAAGGAAAATTTATTGGGGAACAGGAATGAGGAATAGGAATATATCTTGAGAGACAAGAGAGGTTCCAAATGTGCTGTTAATGAGCTCACTCTGAGAAATTTTTATGAAACAAATCATAAGGTGGAAATAATATATCTCTATCTCTCTATCGCTGTCTCTCTTTCTTTCTCTAGCTATCTATATCAAAACTATTATCAACCATTAAGATTACAAGAATAGCCAATTCTTATCTAATATTAATCCAAAAGCTACAAGGTCATATGGATGATGCCTTTATCCTAGGTAAATTATCTATAGTCATAATCTTATCCTTAATCATAGTCTTAGTTTTAGTGATTAGGGAGGATGGTCTATCCCCAATGAAATAATGGTTTATTTATATGGGAAATCACAAAAGGGTGGTACCAATAATCTCAAATTTCTATTTCTCTTTTATGGAAGCATGTAAATATGGGCACTGTGACTGTAATCGTAGGTGCACCTCCAGCCACAGTTCTGATATGTTCTCTTTTTCGTTCTGTGCTGACTGCTTTGAGGGTCTTTCTCTGTCTGACTGCCTATAACATTTCTATAGAACTTCGCTGTCTATAATATGAAACAAAAGCAAGTTTCAACTGAAACCTTTAATGCATTTTCCTTGATATGAAGGAAACTAAATTTCAGTAGGTGACACTCTATGAATATTTCAGATGAATACTAATGTTTAATCCAGTGTCACTGAATTCTGACTTGGGATATGATTCTGTATATGGTGGCAAACTTGCATCTTGTTTCCTTAAGACAATTTTTGATGCCACATTATGAACAAAATTATAAAGCAAACATCATCTTTCTACAAATATTAGCATGCTTGTTGTTGAATAATTTAATGAGGTTCTTCGTACTCAGTGCTCACAAATAGTTGCTAAGACAAGGGCTTCCTCAGTGTGTGATTACAGGACTCCAGAGCTTCTGTCTGTGTCACAGAAACAAGGTCAATGTCAGAACAGCAAGGCAGAAAACAATTGTCTCCTGCATTTTAAATCCAAATCTGCTGCTTAAAAAAATCAGAATCCTTTTCACTTGCTATTTGCTTATTTTTCTAAATTACTTAGACAAAATTCTATTATAGCTACCAAAGGTATCTTCTAAACTATAAACTCAGTTATAGTTATAATGAAAGGAGTTTAATCTGTGTAATTATTCTGCCATGTTGCTATCAAATCTTACAAAGTGAATTTCTAGAGCAAAAATAATGAATTGAATGCTTGACATTTGATTCTTTATATTAAAGTACTTTTCCTTTCTTTTTTCTTTCTTTTTTTTTTTGTGGAACCGAGGATTCAACACAGGCCTTGTGCTTGCCACAGAAGCACTTATTCTACTGAGCCCTCACCCTAGCCCCCACTTTTCATTTCTTAAAACCAAATGAAAATGTGTGTACAAATCTTCAAAGTTTCTCACAAATTCTACATAATTTGGAAGTCATGTGTATGTTTTACCAATATGATAATGTAATTTAATTGTGGTTTTGGAACATATGAAATCATAGCAAGTGACATTATGTTATGGAAAGGTTGACTTTTACATATATCTTATTGTAATATAGTTACTATAAATGATTCTCATGTATTCATAGAAGCTGAAATTTTAATTTTTCCCAAATAAATTTCATGTCATAAATTAATAAAATCAAGTAAGGAAAGAAGCAAGGGGAGAGGGAGGATGGAGGAGGAGAATGACAGGAAGTTTGGAAGAAAGGAGAGAAAAAATG
>NW_004524631.1:734279-736148 GCF_000260255.1 Octodon degus | reverse complement strand
TATTATATATGTATAATTTATGTATTTGGTACAGAGTCTACAGGGTCTCACTACCCAGATCAGACTTGTAGTAATACTCCTGTTTTCAGCCTCCCCAAGTGCTGGGATTACGGGCACATGCCACCCCGTGCCTAGTGTCAGTCATAGTCTTAACATGCCCTGGGTCAGGGCCAGCAGGGTATACTGGGGATGGAACCATCCAGCTACTGTGCTCTGCCTAAGCAGGCATTTTAAAGCAGGCATTTTAAAGCAGGCATTTGCTGAGCTATCTGGGTGGCCCTTTTAGGAATTATTTTGATAAATTTTATCTATGACTATAAAATAAGCTCTAGACATCTAAGTATTTTGATAATTATTTTGACTTACCAGAGTATATTATAGTGCACTTTTTAATACTGACCTGTCTTTTAGATTTGTCTTATCTTTTCCCACTCCACCTGAGTCTGGTTGGGAATTTTCTCTTTTTCATTTTTTTCTGCTTCCACTCACCTTCACAACTTCTATATTTAGCAAATAACTTGTTCTAAATAATGAAATACAAAATTGCTGAGATCCAAGAATGTGAGAAACAAGTTGGTGTAAATTTTCTATTTGATGATCATGCAACTTAATCACTCTAAAGTCTTAGGTTGGTAGAGTTTTCAAAATTTGTTTTGCTAAAATTACAAGAACAGATAGTACACTTGATCTTAGTCAAAAGTCCAAGAAGCAAGACCCAGGCCTATTACTATGTACAAAGCTACAGTCAAAAGAGATCAAAGATTTAAATATTAAACAGAAACAATCTTCTGGAGGAAAATGTAGGTAAGGACATAGTGGTAGGTAGAGAGTTCATGAACCAAAACCAAACTGCACAAGAAATATTTGAAAGTATCAACAAATGGGATCTCATCTTTTTGCAAAGTTTCTGCACTTCAAAGCAAATCTCTAATAGAGTAAAAAGAAAACCCACAAACTGGGAAACAATTATAGCCAACTGTCCCTCCAACAAAGGCCGTCTATCTAGAATATATAAAGAATTTTAAAAAATTACGCCTCCCAAATTCAAATAACCAGTCCCAAAAAAGTGTATCTATAGTAAGTAATTTGTGATATTGTGGATATTAAACCATCTGAGATATCAACGATATTGTCTTTTCCAAAAGAACAGAATATTTTTGGTGATACTACTTTCTTTTTTTGTTGTTTCTTTTGGTATTTAGAGAAAGTAGTTTTTGGAAACTACTAACTATGCTGCTTGGACTGGCCTTGAGCTCTATGCTACAATGGCCTGGAACTGTCTCAGCCTCCCAAGAGCTGGGATTGTAGGTGTGCACCACCATGCCTGACGTGATGATGTCCAGACTGCGCTTCAGTTATATAAACTTCATGTGCTCAAAAATTCCTTCACTTACACTGGAATATGTTTAAAAAGCAAAATATATTTCTTTTTCTGTCCAGACAGTAAAATAGAACAGATTTCTATCTAAATAGGTTAAATCCACTGAACATTACTGTGCGCATTTTAAATCCTCCTTTATCCCCCTCCCTACTATGCTCTTTCACCCGCCCCTTCTCCCTTCTCCCTCCACCTGTTCACACCTCCTCTTCCTTCCCTATTAGTCCCTGATAGGAAGTTGGTGTGGCCCTTTGGGGAGGAGTCATGGAACCTTCTGCTTCCACGTATATGAAATGCCTTAGTTGAATGTTTTGTGTGTGGAGTAGAAAACAATCTGAAGGGGCTGGGGAGATAGTTCAGTAGAATAAGGACTTGCCTGGCAAGTGCAAGGGCCTGAGTTCAATAACCAGTTCCAGAAAGAAAGAAAGAAAGAAAGAAAGAAAGAAAGAAAGAAAGAAAGAAAGAAAGAAAGAAAGAAAGAAAGAAAGAAA
>NW_004524631.1:717433-734179 GCF_000260255.1 Octodon degus | reverse complement strand
GCTCACCTAGTCTGTATGTTTCAATATTTATGGTTTATTGCTTTTCACATGATTTGATTCATTCACACAACTATAGGGTTCTAATGAGATCAAATAATTCTAATTAAATCAAATGGTCTCTTGGTAAGATTCATAACATAGTTTGGATTCTCAGGTTTTCTAAGTAGTTCACAATATTTTGGATTCATTACTTAATATCATTTTAAGTGAAAGTGCTTTATCTTAAGTCAGCATTAAAGTATTTTAGGGACAAGAGCAGAGTACTTTGCATTGAAAACAAAATAAAAATGCCTTCATTCCTCTTGATTTACATGATAAGTACCAAACAACTTATAAAGATGTTTCATGAAGATCATAAAGTAGTCTTGGCATTGCTTATTAATATACAGATTTTTTTCTAGCTTCACAATTTGTATGTTCTTATTTAATACAACCAGGTAGATACACTCTACTCATAAAATACAGATCATATTCAAATAAAGCAAATGCCTATCTGCAGCCAATTAAACAAGTGCTTTGCCTTCGTTTTAGCCTCTACCAACTGCTGTTCATTCTACTGAAGTGTGTGTACTTCTCTGAATTTAGGGTTATGGGTGACACAGCATTCCTTAATCTTTCAGTGTTCAAATACCTTCCTAGTTCACTTTGTTTAAAATTTTTTTGATGTTTGTATTTCATATTAGGTGAATACTATTTTAGTGCCTTTAATGAAGGAAAGATGTGTTATGAGAATATTATCTGGTGGATGGGCCTGGGAGCAGGACGGGGTAACTACAGATATGGGAATTCTTTGTAATTTTACAAGAATGGGCTTCATGTTTACACTGACAATTGTTCATTCGTACTTATGATAAATACCTACCTCACATTGTATGGGAATTAAGGCTGATCAGTTCAAGTCCCAGCTTCATCTTTTTAATTTCTGGGATTTGAGTCATAGCCTCTCACTTAAGTATTATGAGTCAGTAGTTAAGATTTTATCCCCTTTTAAACTTTATTCTCTTCTTTGTAACACCATTATAACAATAGTGCCTTCATATTACTCTTGTGCAAATTCTGGATACATGATGATGATGATGATGATGATGATGATGATGATGATGATGTATTATAATTATGATTAATTATAATTATACTTTCTAGTTTAAATGGAGATTTTAAAAAGAGTATAATTACTTGAATATTACTTGAATGATATCTGTGTAAACCTAACCTTTAGCAGATACATTAACTACCATAAACACTTCTACTGTTCGCATAAATATCTATGTAGGTAGTCATGTTCACAGTGCTACTGTGTAACTGACTGTCCAGAGTTTGAGGGTAATTTAACCAATGACATACATTTATTTCATGGGAAAGCTAAGGCTATCATTCCAAACCTAGGACTCCTTCTACCATATAATACTTAATTTTATAGATTTTTCTTAATTCTTCATGCTTTAATAAATGATCCATCATATCGTATTTTCATTTCTGCTGAAATCTTTGAAATAAACATTTTCCAGTAAAATAATTTGGACAATAAAAGCTTAACTAGGTTTTTAAGCAAATGCCTGAAAATGCCTGTAACAGTTATAGCCCTAATTTATCTTATCCTCTCTAGAGTGGAAACTGATTGAGTAGTTACAAGAGATGCTCTCCTTTCGGGCAAGATTTCTCACTTATGTGGAGGGTCTTTCAGTCAGCTTTTGCTCTTAGTCAATCAAGAATATTAATCAGAAGATTCAGACTTTCCAATTTAGCTGTCCAGAATTCAACTTGACTACAGGGGTAAAAACTATCACTTGATATTCTTCCTGCACACTGTAGTAAAAATCAACCACTGGTTTGGATATGGTCTTTACAGTTAAATCACTCTTCATCCAAATTGACTTTTTATCTGATTATTTACAGCCAGAAGAATTTTGCTTCAGGTCTCTAAACAAAAGAACGCTGAACGTGAATTGGTGTTGAATTTGTTCCTGAGTGTGTGGTGAAATCATAGGGCACTGGATATTCAAGCTCATAAATTATGAGAGAAAAGTTCTCATTAACTTCTGAGGGAAAGTGTCTCCATTAAATCTTATCTTGAATGAGAATTTGTAACTTGAAAATGTTTATGAATATTTCATAAGAATCTTCTTAGGGCTTGTGCCGGTGTGTGATGGCCTAGCACAGGTTGATAGATATGTGGAATAATGTAATGACTAGATGGATGTATATGGAATATTTAATGGAAAAGACCAAAGTGCCTGCTAGGCTTCTCTGAACTTCTCTGTTGTCCTCATTTCGTTGATTGTTAGAATCCTCACAGAGGAACATTTTGTAATTAATAAATTGAAAAATGACATGTTATTATACTAAATATTACTGTAAAATGTGTTTGGGACCAAGATGCAGTAATGTATTGTTTCTCTTTATTCAGACAGATTTTTAAAACTGTATGTATGGACCAAGTAGTTCTTATCAAAAATATGTTGCTATTCTTTTTTTCCTTCAAAGCAGAGTGCATGTAACTACATTTCCTTCATCATTTAAATCTTAGCCTCTCAAGAGAATTTCACCAAATTTCAGTTACAAGGGAATATGAGTAGTTTGGTCCCAAAGCATCAAGAAAAACTCATAAGATATAAAACCAATATCATTAAATGAGTACAATAAATAACATGACCAAGTTAATCATAAAAAGATGAAAAATTTAAATGGTAATTTTTACCAAGCATTATTTAGCAGAGTATTGGCTTTGATTTGGTTTTCTCTGTTTCAGAATGTCAAATGAAGTTGAGGGATGGATATGAAAATGATTAGCAGACTAGGAAAATGTTTTGAATTATTTAATCATGAGTTATTAAATCTGAACCATAGAAAAGTCTCCATGGATTATAAAATTGGGATCTGTTGCAACATTTACAGTACTTAAAGTTATAGAACATGGACTACCTGGTAGCAAATTATTTTCACATTATGCATAATTAACTTCACAAAGTAAAGTTAAATACTGGAAAAGTCTCTCAAAGAGTTTTCCAAACTTTAATTAAGTTTATTAGTACATTTTAGATATACATAATCCTCACAGGGAACTTGTAAGTGTACCTGATATATTTTTATTCTTAAGTTTTCCAGTCACTTTTCCTCCCCTTCATTCCCCTTCCCCTCCCTTTTACAAAGCTTTGTTTTCATTTTATTTTTTTATTTTATTTTATTGTTTTTCCCTTTCTCTTTCTTCCTTTCCATCTCCCACCTCCCTAGTTCCTCTTTTGTTTTGGACAATTTCATCCTATTTCATAATATCTATTATACATTTTAGTCTTTATTTAACCCTCCAATTTCTAACACTAGAGAGACAATGCAATATTTATACGTATGAGTCCAATTTATTTCACTTTAGAGTTTGGTATTGAGTTGCATGCATTTACCTATAAATGTTTTACGTATCCTTCTTTATGGTAAGTCCTACTCAGCTACACAAAAAAAAATCTTTTTTCATTCTTTTTTTGATGAGCACTTGGTTTGTTTCCAAGATTTAGCTATTTGAAACTATGTTGCTATAAACATGGATGCATATATATCACTGTGGGATTCTATTTTTAAATACTTATGGGAAGATGCCCCGAAAGGGAGATAGCTTGGTTAAATGAGATCTCTAATCCTAATTATTTGGGGACTCTCCACAATGATTTCCACAGTGGTGACACCAGACTACGCTCTCACCAATAGTGGAGATGTGTTCATTTTCCCCACAGACCCTCCAGCATTTGTTATTTGTTGATTTCTTGATGACAGCCATTCTTTTTGAACTGACATGGAGTCTCAGCTTGTTTTAATTTACATTTCTCTAATAACTAGTGAGGTTGAAAATTTTTTATGTATTTATTTGCCATGTATATTTCTTCATCTGAGAAGCGTATATTTATTTCAGATGCCCATGTTTCAAAGAGGGTTTTTTAATTTGAGGGTCTGATTTTCTTTGATTGTTTATATGTTTTAGATAAACAAAAAAGAATAGGAAAGGAAGAAGTTATATTACCATCATTTGTAGAAGACATGAAACTCTACATAGAAGAGTAAAAAAGTCCACCAGAAGACTTCTAGATTTAATGACCAAATTCAATAGTGCTTCTGAATACCAAGTCAACACTAAAAAATCAATAGCATTCCTGTATACAAACAACAAATTTACTGAGAAAGAAATTAAGGAAACCACACCTTCACATTATCATCCAAAATGAAATATTTATGATGAATCTGACAAAGGAAGTAATGCATTAAAATTACAGTACTCTGAAGAAGGTGACCAAAGAGGATGTCATAGATGGAAACATATCCCTTGCTCTTGGATGGGAGAACCAGCATAGTGAAAAGTGGCTATACTTCCAAAACTGATACACACTTTAATGTAAACCCAAGCACAATATAATTAGCATAACTCACAGAATTAGAGAAATTGTTTCTAAAATTAATTTGGAATGAAGAGATCTGGAATTGCAAAAACAGATTTTTGGCAACTAAGGCAAGGCAGGGTGATCACAGTCTCTGACATTATAGTACAAAACTACTGTGATGACAACACCATAGCTGTGGAGTTGGGGACAGACTCAAGGATCAATGGAATAAAATAGGAGATGCAGAAACAATTCCAAACACCCACCACCCACCTTATCTTTGACAAAGGAGACAGACAACATGCTCACAGGAAGAGAGATAGCCTCTTTAATACATAGTGCTGGAAAAACTGACTTTGCTCATGTCAAAGACTAAAATTACACTGACGGCTATCACCATGCACTAAACTGAAACTAAAACACATGAAAGACCTAAATAGTGAAGTAGAGAAAAAGGTTCTGGAGGAGAATAGACATAATTCTTGAAGACACATATGTAAGCAAAGATCTCATGAATAAAACTCCATCATACAAAAAAATAATACTAAGACTCAACAACTGTGATCTCATTCTATGAAAAAAAAAAAAAACCTTTTACACAGCAAAAGAAATCACCAACAGACTTAAAAGATAACCCACAGAGTGGGAAAAAATTTACTTAATTGTCTTTCAAAGATTTTTTTTGTTCTAATCTACTTATAGAACTTCTAGAATACTTAAGGTCTTATATGTATTATGATTCTCCTCCCCCTCCTCTCCCTTTTTCTCCCCTCTCTCCCTCTTTTGTTCCTCCCTTTTCCTCCCTCTCTCACCCTCTTTAATCCCTCTCTTGCCCTCCACTCTCCTTGTTTGACAATTCCCTGCGAGGTATGGAAGTAAATTCAGTATATTTTATAGAAATGATCTACACTTCCACTCATACCACTTTAGCTCCTGGTAAGAAAAGCTTTACACTAAAAATCAGTGCAGAATGTTACCACACACCAGTGAATATTTGTGATTTAAGAGAAGGAATTGATTCTTTTTGGAAGCAGAACCTTTGACACTGATTCATTTGATTCATTCTGCTGAAAAGATAGGAAATTAGATGTTTTTGTTCAACTTATGGCAAATTCTCAAAACTTATGGTGAATTTTAAAGTCTATTCCAGGAAGGTATCAATGAAATCTTGTGTTAGTACTATGCTGGGAGTTACTGTCACCCCTCACTGATCCAAACCTAGACTGTACAGAGACTGTTTCATTGGGTCCCCTACTTAAGGTTTTCATTTTCCTCTGCTTAAAATAAGTTGTCTCTTATGGAGATAAAGTCTATCACATTTAATTATATAGTAAAAATCTGATGTTATAGTAATTTAGTGATTCTGATTGTAAGATAACTAGCCTAACAATACATTCCTCTGCAGATTTCCAGAATATCCTCTATAACACATGATTCAAGAACTGTTAATCCTACTCTCCACAGCCTTGTCCAATTAAGGTTCACTGCACAGGAGGTGGAAGGCCAAAGTGTACGAAATGTGCCATTTATGCTTTAAGATTCCATTCTCATCTCAAGAAGTTTCATGACTGAGCTAAGATTATTTAGCTCAGCTGATCTGAATACTATAGATCTTGATTTCTGTTAATAGCCATGTTTATCATCTTAATGTAAAATTTGTTTCTCGCAATTTCCTTGAGCAATTAAATGCATGATGTACTGATTCTACTGAACTTGACATCAAATAAATATTGAGGGTAGGAACTTTCCCCTTGGCTATGATGTGGAACCCTCAGTCTGACCTTTCTATTCTATGCTATAGTTTAAATCATTTTTAATGTAAAAAATGTACCTGGGAGGATTTAAAAATCATGTAATACGCATAATATTATTCATAGGATCCTGATGCTTTAGGTTATTCAATCAATTCTATTTGGAATATTTATCAGGTTAAGGTAAAGTATTGCTACTTTACTTATTAATATGTTCCTTGGTAGGAGAATAAAATCAATGATTAAAAGTAGACTATAGGAAAAGTAAGTACAATCATGGAAGGCTATCAATAACAATAATAGTATTGTAAGTAAAAGATAGGTCAGGATGAGAAAAGGAACATCATTTTTATATTTCATCTCTAGTATGTATATTTTTATTCATCTACTAACCATTTAGTCTATTTAAAATCATAGTTTATATCATCTAATATTAGATTTACATTATGATGTTAATGTATTGCTCATTTTAATTGCAAAAAATAAGCTTCACTAGAGCAATATTGTTTACAATTTGCCATTGTTTCATGAATAAACATAAATATTAGTTTCACAGAGTGCTGTAGGTATTAGTGTATTCATCTACTTACCTTAATAATTTTAATATCTACATTTACATTTATATATAAAAATTCAACATTATTTTTGAGGTATAAATTTAGTACTGTATTTTAAGTTACTAAGATAATTTATCATTTTGTAAGTATTCCATTTTAAGTATTTTATTTTAATAAAATAATTCATTGCAAACCAATGCCAGGAGTTATAAAATTTCTTTCCTTGCCAGGAGTTATAAAATTTCGATTGTCTTCCATATTTGAATCTTTTATTTTTTGTTCAGTTAAGAAAGACTTCAATAAAGTCTATTCATAATTAAGTTTTAATTATAAGATAATATTAGAAAGATCAAGAACTCTACCTAGATTAATAGTTATCTAAGAAAATAAGATAATGACATTTATTATGGCTCTTTAGTGTTAATGTAAGATTATTTCATTGATTGTGTATTAAAAATTCATATTTTCATCACATTTCATTTTATATCTACATCTGTAATGAATATACAGATGGTTTTAATTGTACTTTCTTTATACATTTTGGTTTCTTCAAAGAAACAATATTATCCATCATTATTATTTTTTAGAGTTAGGGAGATAGCTCAGTGGCAAGAGCACCAGACTAGAATGTGCAAGGTCCTGGGTTCAATCCCTGGTTAAAAAAATTTTTTAATTGAAAATTTGAATCAAAATAGTTACATCCCAGAAGTAGTAGACATAACAATTTTTTTAATACTGAAAATTAAACTCATCTCATCACACTTGCCAGCCGGATACCGCACCACTGAATTGTACCCCTTGCTCATAGACATTACTTTGAATTCTTTGGCTCTTTTAAATACAATGGCTATGATTAAGTGAGGTTAAATATAAATAGACATGTTTTGCAAATATGCAAATAACAAGCAACATATTATCCATAAAATATTTCCTGAGGTAAAATAAATATACATTATATGTACAGTAATTTTAATTTCAAACTAAACATTATGCTACTATTAGTATAGGCAATTAAATTCTGAATATTAATGAACTCTGTGAATTCTTTCATTGTGTTAGATATGCCACAGAATTCTTCTTTCATTTAGAATTGTTAGCAGAATAAAATTGACCATTGAGGCAAGGGAATTTAGCATCCAGTGGCACAAGCTGTGGAATCAAATATTCTGCACCCTTAATCGGGCTCAGCCTATGAACTTGAAATAATAACTTCACTTAGAAGTAAATTTATTCATATCTAAAATTAATTTAACACTATTCTTCAAGTGTTTATTGAATTAGAAATGTCTAACGCTTCAAGATAATTCATTTCCTTTTTCTCACATGAGAAAAGTTGACCCTTTGACCCTTAATTTTCATGGATTTAGACCTATATTTTAATGCCATGGGACATAATTGCTTCTCTGTGCTTTTACAGGTATTTCAAAAAGAATAATTATTAATAGAACAGTTACAAGGTGATAAGTACCACGAAGTAAATCATCATGAAAATATGGAAACCATGAAATGAAATATCTGTTTTCCCTGGTTATTTATTTCACCTTATAAGCCAAAGTGCTATTCAATGCTCTTGTCGTCTTCATTG
This sequence comes from Octodon degus, assembly GCF_000260255.1. Taxonomy (NCBI): domain Eukaryota; kingdom Metazoa; phylum Chordata; class Mammalia; order Rodentia; family Octodontidae; genus Octodon; species Octodon degus. The sequence goes on along the minus strand of NW_004524631.1, from coordinate 725,922 downwards.
ATCAACGACACCCTTAAATTTTGATACAGTGATAGAGAAGATATGCTAGCACTGTGCCCGATTTTCCAGTGCTAGCAGTAATCTGGGTTCAATGTACTTGAAATGAAGTATAAAGATGAATGGCCGCATTTCAGTTTCATTATGTGTAGCCAGCTTGTTGAATATCTATTAAGAGAAAGCTCAACTTGGAGAATGTTTGTATAAAGAGTTTATAAATATTATAACTTTATATGAGATATGTTTATTTAAAAATCTTTGTTGCTATATATTTGAAACATATAATGCGTATATTCATCATGGGTTATTGATGCACACACATATCACTTCTTGATCCTGATGTTTTCAGAAAATTCCCAAGATTCACAGAGATTTTTATTTTATGGAAATAAATAAAAATTTATTTTATGGAAAAATATAAAACAAAATTTATAGAATGACAAAGTTCTTATATTGCATATTGTTATATTTAAAATAGTTAGAGTATAGGATGTGAACATTAAAAATGCCTCTAATCGATATTAGCACAAATCTTCCTTTTCAATGATGTAAGAGTCACTAATATATAACTGACTTGCATTTTTTCCTGTTTCCTTCTGTTCTTTCCCCTTTCCCTCATCCTAGATATTTTTTACTTTTGAATGATATCTTCCCATTTCATAATATCTACTGTACATTTTTATCTTATTTATTTATTTATTGGGTACAGTCTTGCTATGCAGCTTAGTCTTGTACTGATACTGATTCTGTCTCAGCCTCTCCAGTGCTGGAATTATGCGTGTGCACCACCATGACCAGTGTCAGTGTCCTGCATGGCTTCCCCGGGATTCTGGGACTGGAGCGGCATGTGCTATCAGGGATCAAACTAGGTCCTTGCATTTGACAGACAGGTTATTAGACCACTGAGCTATCTCCCCAGCCCCTACTGTACATTTCAGACCTTATTTACTCTTTAATTTTCACACTAGGGAGACAATATGATTTTCACAGATCTAAGTCCGATTTATTTCACTTATGAGTATAACCTAAAGTTGAATCTTTGACCTATAAAAATTTCTTTTTCCATTAAATTTAATTTTATTATTTCATTTTGAAAAGTAAAAGAAAAAGGCAAGAACAAAAATCAGAAACAGGGTAGCATGCAAAAATACATGTTACAGATTTTCAGAACAAGAATAGGTGATTAATAATTGTTGATATATGGTCTATTTTTCTCATCAGATCTGTTGGTCAGATTAACAGATATAGTTATATAAGATTGGACATATGATTACATATTATCGCTTCTCTTCCAGAAACTTCGAGTCATGTCATCTTGGTCTTCTAAATGTGTACCATTTCTAATGTTGCATCAATTATTACTATACTCTCTTCAGAAAAAAAAAAAATTTTAAAGACAAAAAAACCCAAGAGGGACAAGAATGAAAGTTTCAAGTCTATACTTCTTTATGGCTGAGTAGTACCCCTTTGTATAAAAATACCACATCATTTTATTCATTCCTCAATTATTAGGCATTTGCATTGTTTCCAAGATTTAGCTATTACAAATTATGCTACTTTTTCTTAGTTCAATGAGAAGAAAGTTTTGAACTAATAGTGTTTAGACAAAATAGCATGTTTGCATCTTGTACTATGAATAACTACTACAAAGACAATACACAATGAATTATTGTAACTGTCCTACTAAACTGTTTTGAAACTGTCTCATTGCTACTTCTTTCTCAATAAAATAAAAAAAAAATGATGCTGCTATATACTTGGGTGCACATATATCCTATGTTTTCAATTCTTTTGAGAATATATTCAGAAGGCAAACACCTGGGTCAAATGGGGCCTCTTATCCTAGATTTTTGTGGAATCTCCTTACTGACTTCCACAGGGGCAGCCCCTTTCTTCACACCCACCAATAGTGGTGAAGGGCTCTATTTTCCCTGCAGCACCTCCAGCATTTGTTATTGTTTGACGGCTTGATGAGAGCCACTTTTTTCTTGGGTGAGATGTAATCTTGGTATTGTTTTAATTTGTATTTCTCAAATGACTAATGATGTTGAACATTTTTTCATACATTTGTATGCCATTTGTATTTCTTCATTTAAGAAACGTGTACTCATCTCAGATGCCTACTTATGGATTCGGTCTTTGAATTTGAGGGGTTGATCTGGTGTTTTAAAATTCTTTATATGTTCTAAATAAAAGTTCTTTAAGGGACAATTGACTAAATTTTTTTACAACTCTTTGGGTTGTCCTCATACTCTTCTTGTAATATCTTTTATGTGCAAAAGCTTTTTAATAAGATGAGATCCCAGTTATTGATTCTTGAGCAGTCTGTGGTTTGTTCATGAACTCTTGTCCGCCACCATGCCTTCAAGATTGCTACTTATTTTTCTCTTCCAGTAGATTTAGTTTTCCTGTTGCAATATTTAGATCTTTGATCGGTTTTCACTTTAGTTTAGGGTATAGTGATCTGAAAGCAGCATAGCAATGGGGAGAGAGATGCTGAGAGAAATAGGGTAAGGAGTGGGAAGCCATTAAGGGACATTCAGAAAGCAATGGCTGAAGACTGGCTGCAGGCCCCTACATCTGGAGGCCAATATCAGCATTTCCTCATGGATGGCAGTAACATTTAGGGTTCTAAGATGATGATTGTTTTATAGCAAATTTTAGCCAAATGGAAGTCAAGTGTCTTAAGGACACTTGTTTTATATGTACCTTTAACCTATACTATGTCTTTATGCTTATGTGTTAAATCTCAAACTTTAACCAGTATAAAATTTGGCATTGTCTAATCCTAAATTATGAAGATCCTACTGGGTAACACATGAAAATTCTAAATACCATACCTAGTTTTCTAAAAGAATGTATTAGCATTGTATGTTATTTTTCAACAGTAGCAATTATAATAATTAATTACAGCATTTAGTAATAATAAAGTAAAAACTCCTAGAAGGCATAATGGATTTCATGACTGTAACCTGAATGACCACCAGAAATTAGCATGATACTTCAATGATGTAAAAAATGTGAATACTGTTATTGTTTATTTAGTCATAAGTAATGAATTTCTGCAAAAATGCATCCACATGAAACAACTGCATTCTGTTTTATAAAAGTCATATACTAATAAGTTTTAGTATTTTTAAGTAACTTTCTTTAAGGTAGGTAAACATGAGGAGCATGTATAAAAATATGATTGATGATGAAGTGGTTACTATCTATCATTTGCAAAGAAACAACCAACTCTTTGCTGACCTTGTTCAAGCAACAAGGTCTCCATTTCTCTTTGTGATACAATTTTATAGCTAATTCTTACATTAGCAAGGCTTTGAAAAATCTCTTTGTAAATATGTCCTTTAAACCCAGAGCTCTTAGTAGTTTTTTGCAAGAAAGTAGTTTACAAAACTCATGTAAAAATGAAAAGCAGACATGAAAGAATTTCACAGGCTACTTTATATTTGCAACAGATAAAAATATAATTTCTATAAAGATATAAGTACTTACAGAAGAAAATTAAATTTTTGTTGAGATTCATTTTGTACATTGTTCAACATAAAAGTGCAATCAAATTACTTTGGTTAAGCTGTGAACCATTTCCCTTCAATTATTTCATTTGCAATTCTAGAAATATTAATGGGAACTAACTCCTAGTGGAAAAACTTGTTTTATTCCAAAGATGTTGTTTACACCCTTATATAAGTCTTAGAAAAAAAAATGTTGAATGGGTGTGCAAAATCTGACATACATAGAACCACTGAAGCCAATATTTTTAATATATAATACAAATATGTTAACTGGTACATTTCAGTAGCACTACCCTGTGAAAATTTTATTTGACCTTGATAAAATTTTAGCTCTGCAGTATCAGATGCCCATATGTTGTCTACAATCTCAGAGACAAATAATTAACTACATATGGTTTTGTTAAGTTCTTAGTTATTTTTTTCTAAATATTGTAAGGAATTAAAAAGAACAACATCTGAAGTGAAGAACTGGACCTAAATGTTAGTATGACTAAATGTTCAGATAATCTGATTCTTCAGTCTGCTCCTTTTTCAACCACAGTGGTCTTTTTAAAACATGTGCCTGATCATATCAAGGATGATTAAAACCCTCCAGTGATTGTTTTGATTTGACTATTGAGATAGAGAGCAAAATAATTATCATCACATACAGATACATCAGTAATCTGACATGTGTTTAATTCTTCTCATCCAACTTTACTACCTACCTATCACAGATTTTGGCTTCTAAAGTACAGCATTTATGTCATGATATTTATTTTTTGTCCTGTTTGGTTCTTCTTCTCTGTATTCATTTTCCTCCTCAAATTCTATTTGACCTTCAGATCATGTGCTGTTACGTCATGTTTCAATTCTCAGTTGGCTTCCTATTAGCTGATTAAGTACTTGGGTCTAATGATCTTACACAGTTAAAGCTCAACAGGACAAGAATGTCTCAGCAAGTGTGATTAGCCCAACCATGACCAAAGTAATCTTGAAAGTAGAGGCCAGGTGTAGTGGTACTCGGAAGCTGGGACAGCAGGAATGCTGGGAGTTGGAGGCCAGCCTTGCTTACATGATTCAGACTTAACTACATAGCAAGAACATGTCTCCAAAAAGAAAAAAAAAGAATAGAAAATATACATGTAGGATAAATGTGTTGCAGGCCATCCCAGGAAGTTAGTATTCTTTATACATTTAAAATTTTAGCATAATAAACTGGATTTGAAGAACATAAGGATATCTGATGTAATTTATTATCATTTAGTCTTATCCTGAGGTATGATTTATTTTTTATTATTTTTTTTGTGCAGGATCTCACTATGCAGCTCAGATTCATAGTGATCCTCCTGTTTTCTGCCTCCCTAGTGCTGAAGTGTGATTTGATGCAACTTAAACCATAGTTTGATCTTACTTTGTCTCAGCTATATACATTTTTTTTTAATTTTCTCACCTCTTGGGGAGGACAGTTGAAGAAAGTTCTTGCTGTGTAACTCAGACTGGCCTCCAACCCACTATGTGGCCCAGTCAGGCCTTAAATTCCCAGAATTCATTCTTCCTCAGCTTCTTGAGCTGGGACTATAGGTTTGCATACCATGCCTGGTTATTCCCTTATCTTTTTAAGCTATATTTTCCATTTGAAATTGCATGGGAATAACTGATTTTGTAAACATAAAAGCTTATAAGCCATTGATTGTTAGTTTTAAAAAATGATACATAACCCAATAACTCTTTGCTATTATTCAAAATAGGGGCTGGGGATATAGGTTAGTAGCACAGTCCTGACTGGCAAATGCAAGGTCCTGAGTTTCATTCCAAGGGCCACAATAAATAAATAAATAAATAAATAAATAAATAAATAAATAAGAGCAGAGGGAAAAAAACTGCAGCACTTTAACATTTAAAAGCAAAACATGTTCAAAGCACATATTCTGCAAAGAAAGAACTATAACCCTAGTGAGTATGTCTTTTATTTATTGTTCTGGGTTTTACTGTGTCCAAAAAAGTATTGATTGTCTGAAACATGTTGAAGAATTTGTCTATATGTAAGAAAAGAATTTTCCCTAGAATTACTCAGAAACTGGAGAACTTTCAGTCTTGTAGGTTAACCTGTGGGTTCAATTTTTAAGAAAATACCTTGGCACAAACTCATTCATTTATTGTGTTCCTTATTGCTGGGTATCCATTTCCCCATTTGCCCATATTAATGTTTTTTGACTTTCTGCTTCTGTTTTGCATTGATTCAAGTCACATGAAATAGTGCTGTGATTCCTTCCTTTTCTCCAACATATACCTAACACAGGACTATGTATTTTGATACCTACTTGTACTGAGAATTTGGGGCAACAAAAGTGAATAAATAAATTGTATACTGCAAAGAAAAGAAGAAGAAGAAAATATCCATGTATTCCATAGTTTGGGTGAACTTGCAGTTTTTCCTTTTTTGCAATAACAGTGTTTCTTTTGAAAAGTTAATATTTATTTATTGTCTGATGGGATGTGCAGATGGTGTGCTTATTGTGGTATCATTTGAGGTTCATCCTTGTACAATCTTATTCTTAAGGTAGAATTACATTCACTGTAGATATTCTTAAACTGGGTTCCTCAGTGATAACTGTGTAGTTCCATGTTTTAATAAGTGGCAGAACTTAGAGTGGAATACTAGAACCTGTACTGTAAAATTTATGCTTTTCTCTTATTCTATCTGTTGGAATTCCATCAATTTACCCAGAGAAGTATATGAAATATTTATTCAACTCTGGGACTATCATTGTACAATGCTCCTTCTCTAGAGGGGAGATTCTTGTTTTTCTTACTTATTTTCATTTGTGAATTTAATGCAGTAGATTCGATATGGTTGACATTTTATTCTTCTTGCAAAAATTCATGCTATATATTATTTGCCTAAGAAGAGTTTGACTCATCAACTATGTACAAATCAGCGTTTACAATTAGAATGGATATTGCTGACAGAGAGAGGTAGGTCCTATGCCCTATATGTAGGACTCCTGAGAGTGAGGTATCTCAGGCAGAAGGAACTCTAAGAGCCATTTTATACGGAACCCCACAGTGGATGGACACTTGATCTAGATTAACAGAGGAGATTTGTACTCACCATTGCTAATGTCTTCCTAAAGTATGCCTGCAACAGCTGTAGTAAAGGAGAGCCCATGCTACCATTTACTGGTCATAATTCCGTCGAAATCTAAACCTTCTTAATGTAGGTTTTAATGTCAGTTTTCATTTTAGATTCATATATAAAGTGCTGATGCTTTTGATTGAAAATATACCTTTAATTAAAAGCATAAGAGAGTTTTATAAAAAAAAAACCTCTTTTGGGTTAAAACACATAGTAAATCTGTAGCTTGAATGTATTCTAGACATAAAATCATATATTATGTCTCTTAAAAACTGCATACTTTAATTCCTAGTTCAAACCATCTGGGCTTTTTATGGCAGATGATATTACACAGTTTTTTATTGCTTCCTGAAATTTGGAGAGGGAAGAATGATCTAGAGTGATAATGTCAGGCAGGCCAACATGGTAAAAAATGGTTCTGAATTTTACAACAATCCCTGAGTAAGATCCTCTGAATATTATGTGTGTATGTGGTGTAAATAAAGCAGTGCATCACAGGCTGCACTCAAATGTGAAAACATGTGCTTATAGAATTAATCATTGAATACAGAAGCACTGTCCTAAAATTTTAGAGACAAATAGCCATCCATGCAAATGTGTATTGGGTAATTATAGGGTTAGAAGCTTTTCTTTATTATTTCTTCATGGAATAAATAAGAAAGCTGTTTTTTTCTCTTTTGTATTTTAAAAATACTTTCAAATATTACTTTAGTTTTGAGAAAGTGCTGTGAACTAGCACCTACATTCATCTGCTAATTTTCTAGTAGGTATCTGAGCTTTTGAAATTAGAAAGCAGAAAAGTCTCTTCTTGTCATTTCATTAATTTCCCAACTTGCTCTTTCTTTCTAGTACTTCCATTTTATCTGATTGTTTTAACACCATCTGTTTCCTCCGTTTGAATCCTTGATTTAAACATTTTCTAATTTCAATAAAAAAAAACTTTTAAAGGGAGCAAGATAAAAGTAGGTTTGCCCCTTTTCCTTACTGTAAAGACATTGATGTACTCAGCAGAGAAAAGGTTTAAAGTTCTTAGCTTGTGATTAACTTCCTCATCTCTTTTATGCATTCATAGTAGACTATGTTTGGGGAAAAAAATTGTACTGTACCCTACTAGGAAATAATGAGGGAAGAAGATGAATCCGGTTGTTTCATCTCAGTAAAAGCTGTGAGAGATGTTAATTGAACTGTATACTGTAACTACTGAAAATTATAATGATTTGCTTAGGAATTTTCTTATGAAATGGAAAAACAATATCAATTTGAAAAAACAAACTAGCTTTTCTTCTTCCTGATACTGTAAACATAACCTGCTGTGTAAACATGCTGTGTGGAGTTGAGGGTTTAGCAGAAGCCCTGACACTAACGGTACCTCTGTAAATGCTTCATGCAATAAATGCTAGGAAATTGCTTACTGTTTGTGATAGACTTGTATTGCAAAACAAATAGAAATTTCATGAAGGAAAGGAGTGAGAACAAGTATTTATCTGGCTAGAGAGTTCAGGTAACTGTGTAGTAATTGAAAAGTTGGGGGAAAGTTTTATGTCTAAATCACTTTTAAGGGGTTCTACAATAGGCATGCATTGCCAGTCCCACCCCTGGGGCGCAGTGAGACTGTGACTGAGACTGGGCATGGTGGTGCACACCTGAAATCCCAGTGCTTAGGAGGATGAAAACACGAGGATCACTACAAGTCCAATTTGTGTAGTTAGATCCTGTAGACCCTGTACTAAATGCATTAAAAATAAGTTAAGAAAATTTTATGTAGAAGTTAGTACTATACTTCTCTAATAAGTTTTTCCTAAGTCCACTTTTGGATCTTTCTCCTTCTATAAACTATAAATAAAAACAAAGGCATT
>NW_004524631.1:706279-717333 GCF_000260255.1 Octodon degus | reverse complement strand
GTAGGTTTTAATGTCAGTTTTCATTTTAGATTCATATATAAAGTGCTGATGCTTTTGATTGAAAATATACCTTTAATTAAAAGCATAAGAGAGTTTTATAAAAAAAAAACCTCTTTTGGGTTAAAACACATAGTAAATCTGTAGCTTGAATGTATTCTAGACATAAAATCATATATTATGTCTCTTAAAAACTGCATACTTTAATTCCTAGTTCAAACCATCTGGGCTTTTTATGGCAGATGATATTACACAGTTTTTTATTGCTTCCTGAAATTTGGAGAGGGAAGAATGATCTAGAGTGATAATGTCAGGCAGGCCAACATGGTAAAAAATGGTTCTGAATTTTACAACAATCCCTGAGTAAGATCCTCTGAATATTATGTGTGTATGTGGTGTAAATAAAGCAGTGCATCACAGGCTGCACTCAAATGTGAAAACATGTGCTTATAGAATTAATCATTGAATACAGAAGCACTGTCCTAAAATTTTAGAGACAAATAGCCATCCATGCAAATGTGTATTGGGTAATTATAGGGTTAGAAGCTTTTCTTTATTATTTCTTCATGGAATAAATAAGAAAGCTGTTTTTTTCTCTTTTGTATTTTAAAAATACTTTCAAATATTACTTTAGTTTTGAGAAAGTGCTGTGAACTAGCACCTACATTCATCTGCTAATTTTCTAGTAGGTATCTGAGCTTTTGAAATTAGAAAGCAGAAAAGTCTCTTCTTGTCATTTCATTAATTTCCCAACTTGCTCTTTCTTTCTAGTACTTCCATTTTATCTGATTGTTTTAACACCATCTGTTTCCTCCGTTTGAATCCTTGATTTAAACATTTTCTAATTTCAATAAAAAAAAACTTTTAAAGGGAGCAAGATAAAAGTAGGTTTGCCCCTTTTCCTTACTGTAAAGACATTGATGTACTCAGCAGAGAAAAGGTTTAAAGTTCTTAGCTTGTGATTAACTTCCTCATCTCTTTTATGCATTCATAGTAGACTATGTTTGGGGAAAAAAATTGTACTGTACCCTACTAGGAAATAATGAGGGAAGAAGATGAATCCGGTTGTTTCATCTCAGTAAAAGCTGTGAGAGATGTTAATTGAACTGTATACTGTAACTACTGAAAATTATAATGATTTGCTTAGGAATTTTCTTATGAAATGGAAAAACAATATCAATTTGAAAAAACAAACTAGCTTTTCTTCTTCCTGATACTGTAAACATAACCTGCTGTGTAAACATGCTGTGTGGAGTTGAGGGTTTAGCAGAAGCCCTGACACTAACGGTACCTCTGTAAATGCTTCATGCAATAAATGCTAGGAAATTGCTTACTGTTTGTGATAGACTTGTATTGCAAAACAAATAGAAATTTCATGAAGGAAAGGAGTGAGAACAAGTATTTATCTGGCTAGAGAGTTCAGGTAACTGTGTAGTAATTGAAAAGTTGGGGGAAAGTTTTATGTCTAAATCACTTTTAAGGGGTTCTACAATAGGCATGCATTGCCAGTCCCACCCCTGGGGCGCAGTGAGACTGTGACTGAGACTGGGCATGGTGGTGCACACCTGAAATCCCAGTGCTTAGGAGGATGAAAACACGAGGATCACTACAAGTCCAATTTGTGTAGTTAGATCCTGTAGACCCTGTACTAAATGCATTAAAAATAAGTTAAGAAAATTTTATGTAGAAGTTAGTACTATACTTCTCTAATAAGTTTTTCCTAAGTCCACTTTTGGATCTTTCTCCTTCTATAAACTATAAATAAAAACAAAGGCATTTAAGCATTTAACAATTTAGGCACCTGTTTAAGCAAGCGCAAGGACTGGGCTTCGATCCTCAGCACTGCATGCCCTGCTGGCACCACCTTAGGCGCACCGAGCCTGCCAGAGACTGGGGGTGCTGACGCACACCTGCAATTCCCAGCACTGGGGAGGCTGAAAACAGGAGATCACTACAAGTCTGAGCTGCGTAGTGAGACCCTGCACCAAATATATACAAAGAAATAAAAATAAAAAATAAAAATAAGCAATTTTAGATATTTCATCCTTAGTTTTGGTTTATAGAGGAGAAGATCTTGACTCTTAGGTGTTCTTTGTATCTTAATGCTATATCACTGCATGGACTTAAATGAAAAGAAACTATTTTAAGCTGTTTTTTGTAAAGCAGGTGAAGAAAAATTGCTTTCTTCTGTAATTAAAACCATGAATAAAAACAGACTTAGTGACGGAAAAATTTGTGATCTTTTCAAGCTTGGCTAGATATATTTTTCTATTCTAAAAGCAGATGTATTTAATTTAAAGTAGTGGTTAAACTGTGAAAACCATTACGTATTTTAAATACACTCAGCTAGTGTCAGCATTCTCCTTTATAAAATAATTAAATAAATTTTACTTCTCAAAGTGTGGTCTATACACCAGCAGCATCTGCCTCCACGTGAGTTAGAAAACTGCTGGAGTTTAGGGTATATCTCTGCCCTTTTATATTGGAATCTGCATTTTAATAAGCTTTTCAGGACTTTCATGTGCATATAGAGTGTGAGGTACAGTAAAATAAAGATTTTTTTTCCATTTAGAGTTATGTAATGCTTACATAGTTTAGATTTTGAAAATCTTTTAACATGAGTGAAGTAGATATTTGAGTGATAGATGAATGGTCATTTTATTTCAGTTAACTCAATAAATTTACCTTGTTTTTGTTGTGAAAAAGCATCTCACTGTGTTGTCCAGGTTGGCTTGAATTCACCATGTAGCCATGCTGGCCGGGTGGTTGTCCTCCTGCCTCAGTGTCCTTAGTGCTAGGATTGCAGGCATGCACCAGTATGTCAGGCCGGCTCAGTACATTTATAATTTCATTCTTCTAAGAATTCATTTTTCCCCCTGGGTCTGCCATGACGGCCCTACCCCTTGGGAGTGCTGAGACAGCCATTGAGACTGGGCATGGTGGTGTGTGCCTATAATCCCAGCTCTTGGGAGGCTGCAAACAGGAGAATCACTACAAGTCTGGTCTAGTAGTGAGACCCTGAACATCCTATAGACTCTTCCCTAAAATACAGGAGAAAGACAAAAAAAAAGAATTCATTCTCCAGGGCCAGCATGATAACTTAGCAGCCTAAGAGCCTGTTTAGGCAATTGCAGGCGCCAGTGTTCGATCCCTGGCACCACATGCCATGCTGACCTCTCCCCCAGGCTTGCTGAGCCAGCCACTGAGACCATGAATGGTGGCACACACCTGTATTACCACCAATGAGGAGGCTGAAAATAGGAGGATCGTTATGAATCCCAGCTGCGTACTGGGACCCTGCACAAAATTAAAAAAATAAACTCATTTCTAAAGTTTTATAAATTTTAATTCTAGCCTAATAAATTATGTTAGTGGTCTTACATGGTATATGTTTTGTGTGATTTTTTTCATTAGAAAATCATTTAAAATTCTTGTAATACGAGGTATAAGTCTCTCTTTTTAGTAGCATTGTCAGTTGTTAAAGTCTTTAAGTAGGCTACAAACTATTTTGCTTTTTCATAGGTTTTGGTTACCAGTTAAAAACTTTGCAATGTTTCAATCTTAGAACTCTTCTGAAAGCCTCTATGAATTTTCTTAATTGTATGAGCAGAAAACGAAGAAATGGGTAAAAGGAAAATCATGCGGATTGTAATGAATTATTTTGAATATTTCTTTTTATCTCTACTTTCCTCCATATCTCCAATCCAAACTATACTCTACCAGGTGTCCTCATTATATCGAAGATCATTAGATACATGAATCATTTTAATAGGAAAAGTTGAGACATTGGTTATTACATTTATTTCATTAACTCAGTAGCTTCTTTGTAAAGAGAAATTTACCAGGTAGAAAAGGAGGTGGTGTGGTGGTGTGCAATTTTCAATTCCTTGCTTTTTATGTCTTAACTTTTATGTTTTTATTTCCTTTTATAAGTGAACTATATCGGCATTACCCCTGTTACAGTAATGACCTTGTTTGTCTTTTAGTTCTAATTTTTGAGGATTTGGTCAATAGAGAAATGCCCTCTAAATCCAGGAGCAGAAAGAGTGATTATCATGTTGATGCCATTATTACACTTTCAATATCAAACTGGATTCAAGAAATTGATGGCAATAGTAGTTTCTTGCAAATAAGTCTTTTGAAAGTAAGGACCAAGATGAAGCACTGCTAGAACCTCATGTGGCCTTGTCAGGTTACCTGTGGGAAAAGCATTCTTTTTTCTAAGCTTTAGCCACATGCACCTTCTAACCCTTGTCAAGAGACTTACCTGCCAACCTTAGAGAGCCCCAGTGTCACTTGCAGGCAGTTGGTAGTGAGAGGTTCATTCTTGAACCCATCATTTGACAGTGACATCATAAGCTCCGGCTTCCACTGACTTCTTTGTACTGAGTGCTGTGTTCTCATAGATTATTGCAGATACTGTAATGTATCCTTCATCATTATCACATTAATGTTTTCTAACATATTGATCCTTTATTATTTTCAAAAGTGTAGATAAGCTATATTAGCATAGGTTCTATAAAAGTTAAAAGTCATAAATTAAAATATTATACTTTTAGTTGTTCACTAAACAACAGGGGCATTGTTCTCAGACTTTTCTTACTTAATTTAAAAAAAGAAAAATTGCATGTTACCTGCTGTACACATTATGAGAATGACCTTGTGCATAATGATTCATGTATTATAATCAGAAAATCTTACCTTTTTACTGGACTTTAAAAAGTTGCTATTGAATTGCATTCTAGGTCTTTTTGGTTTCTTTTGAAAGACAAAAGGGCCATGGTATTGTTTAGTATTTATATATTTTTAAAAGACAAATAGGAAATATTATCTATTATAGTGGAATGCCTTGTGACCTACACAATGGAGAAGAGTTTTTAGTAATTTGAATTTACTCTGATAGTGTGACTCTCTTTGAGCAGTTTGGTAGAGAAGAAATTAACTAAGAAAAGAAGATAATGTAATTTGCCTTTTTTCTATTTGTATTTTGCCTTCATTTATTTTTTCTTCTGTTTTACATTAGCATTTTCATCTCTTAATTAGGTATCACATTTTAAGAAATTTTTATCATGTAGTTTTCAGTGAATACTCCATAAGTTAGATATTGTTTATGTGGCTAAAATGCAAAGCATTAACATATTGCTTATGAATATAAGAATAATATTTTTCTCTGTATGAACTCACTAATATATATTCATCTAATAACTTATACAAAGATAATAAATTTAAGTGAAAAAATATAAGTCATACAAGCCATTATCCAAAATAACTTATGTCTAAATGAAATGAAGACTAGCGTACATATTTTGTTTGTAAGATTTTCTAAAGGTATTGTATAAATTTATTCAAAAGAACATTGAGGTTTTTTTTATTCAGAAAGAACTCAAGCTGAGGTTATGTGCAAACAAGAAGGTTGATGGAATGTAATTGTAAATGCAGATTATTTGTTGAGATTAGAAAATAAAATTACTTGATCATAATAATTTTAGTTACAGTAGGTTTACAGGTTAAATGATATAAACATTAGTCCTATATGACGGGAAAAGATATAATAGAACAAGTGTGTTTGGAATAGAAGGAAAATAAAGCTTTGTGTCAACTTTCTCTAATCAGTAGGAAAAGTCATAGGAAAAGAATGCCAAGGAGATTTACAAACCCCAAAGGTGAATACACCATTTTTGTCCTGGCTAGGAGATGTATATTCAGTTTTTCTGGCCTGGAAGGAGCATGGCTGGCACAGGGCCGGCACTACCAGGTGAGATGTGAGCCAAAGTGGTAGCTTAGGCATCTATCTGAGATCTGATGTTTCTGTTGGCAGCGAGGAAGGATTTTACAACAGGAACTTGGCTGAAGTCAAGTTTGAAGGTTTTGAAGTGTCCAAGATATAAAATGGTGTTTTCTTAGCACTCTTCTCCAAATGTATCATTTCTGTAGCATTTATAGAGCTACCTTTATAATTCTGACAGATATACTCTGGAAGCTGTATTTCATTCCATTTGTCCTTTTTTTTTGTTTCTGTAGTGACTTCACATCTTTCATTTTTATGGATTTGTAATGTGCATTTTATATTTGATAATAGCATTTTTTATATTTTCTAAACTTTTTCAATTATATTTTTGCAAATATATTTAATTTTAATTTAAACTTATCGCATGGAATATTCCATATTAATGTTATCTTGTATCATACAGGATACCAATATTTGTTCACTCACTCAGGTCTGTACATCTTGTATTATAGTGTTAACTATATCTTCATAAAAGTGTTATGTTTTTCTCAAAGTAATTTGAAGATAACTCATGTTTGTCAATGTAAGTTTTGTTTGTAATTTCACTTGTTTGGGATTTTTGCAAGAAAAACAATATAATACAGGACATATTCGATAGTGAATCACCCAAGAATCAAATATAAGAAGTGCAAGAAATCTGTCCATACATAAACACTAAAGATTCCAGATGAGGGCCTAGATCCTAATATCCTGCATAAGTTCAGCTGAAATGCTAGAGCTCATAACAATGCCTCCCACAAGTCCAGCTGGAGGCCTAGAGCCCAAAATGAAGTCTCACGCAGGTCTGCTTCATGGATCTGTGCTGGAAAGAACCAAAGGTCAGTGAGCAAAGCTAGGAAATCTATGGCAGCGGGATGAAGGATCTGTGCTAGCAAGATGAGATATCTGAACTGGAACTATGAGGCAAAGCTCAAGGTAAGCACCAGAGCTACCCCAAAGGTACCACAAGCAGCCTCGGCAACAGTGAGGTCTGAGCTCCTCTAGCGATGAGGAAAGCTGAGTTCCCTTAGCAAAGACAATGTGACAACCTTTTCCATGAGGCTGAGCAGTACACCATCTTCCCCTCTGGATCCAGGAAGTGATGCTCAAGATGAGAACCCAAGCTCCTCCAATGTCCAATGGGAAAGCCAGCATGACAAGGTCCTCCCGCAGGTCAGCCCATGAGAACTAGAAGTTTCCAATAGCTCCAACAGCTTCTCCAAACAGCATCGCTAACAGTGTTTCAGCAGCTTCTCCCATTCTGCCTTTATGCTGCTGGCAACAATCCTCAGGTGGGCCTCTAATACCCAGCACCATCATAGTTTAATTCAGCTGGGCATAATAAGTTGACTGCTTGTTAGAAATCCACTACACTTGTGAAATAAATGAACAGGTGAGGGATAAGTCTTAGTTCCTGGCTTGTAAGAAATCCTGAGTTTAATCCGTAGCACTAAAAATTTTTAAATTAATACAATGCCAAATTTCCAACAATGTACAAAAACAATCTGTAATGCCCATCTAATTGTATAATAGATGGGTATGGATGATAGTGACATCTAACAAAAATAACATCTATATCCATGGAGCAGAATGCATTAGCTCAAATTAAAGAAATTGTAAATATTTAAAAATATTTATTATACAAGTGCACTTATGGCAATATTTTTACATATGTTAAACCAGTAATCTTCATTGGAAATCTGCTGATGAAAGTATAATTATTTTGACTGTATTTTACAATTGAGGATACTGAAAAAAAGAGAGGGTTATGCCATTGTCCAGGCTATACAGATGACTATGGAAGTCTAAGTTCAAGTACATGCCCTTTGGCTCTGAAGTGTGTGCTATTATCTATGATGATGTACATTTCCAAGAAACTGAATCATTACAGATACATCTAGGGGCCCATACGCAAAGCCTTATCATGTCTAGTAGGACACATGTCTGTCTTGGATATAGAAAGCCAAGAAGTCAAAAATTCATGAGGAATAGAGTAGACACACTAAAATGCCTATGTCTATCACAGTGCCTCTAATGAAAATATTTCCCCCTGAATATGCACTGAATAAACTACTTTTGATATAATACATAATTAGAAGAAGAACTTGGTTTGTGTTCCTAAACATTTCCACAAAACTGCTACCATATTATTATGTAATCAACTCTAATTATTCGTTTCTTTCAGTATTAACACTTGCTGCTTATGTGTTCCTACAGTGATTTTATTATACATTAGGTGCAATTAGTGAAATTTAATGTTTAATACCTCAGGAATAGATATGAGTCATTTCTTTACTCACACAGTCTGCAGGCAAAGAAGTGGATGAGAGCTTCACAATATAGTAGAGATCTTTGTAACATACTATGCAACATATTCATAACATTTGTACAAATTGCATTATCCACTTGAATTCCTTTCACTTAGATTAATTTTCACCTCTGTTTTAGAGTTGTCCAGATAAATAAAATCAATAGAGTGGGGTGTGTGTGTGTGTGTGTGTGTGTGTGTGTGTAGTGATCATTGATCTGAAATTCATGAGACCATAAGTGACTCTTCAATTTTCTTTTTCTCAGATTTTGGTGTTTATGTATATGCAAAACAAATGTCTTAGGAATGGATCCCAAGTCTAAACATAAAATTCTATTCTATTTTATATCTGTCTT
Source organism: Octodon degus (assembly GCF_000260255.1). Taxonomy (NCBI): domain Eukaryota; kingdom Metazoa; phylum Chordata; class Mammalia; order Rodentia; family Octodontidae; genus Octodon; species Octodon degus. Next base: position 708,905 of record NW_004524631.1, on the reverse strand, counting down.
TTACAAATACACTAAAACTAATTTTATATATTTGGTAATTGTGTGCCTGACACACATTTTTGTTATATCAAATTTTCCATGTCTGACTTTAGTCAGTGTTCAAAACATTTTGATTTTTTGACTTTTGCTTTGGTAACAGTCTCTGTCGCTGCTACTATCAAACTCTAGCTCTGATTCTAATCATATATATATGACAAGCTGCAGACCCTGGAGAGTCAGTGGTAGTTCTACTTCAAAGACCAGCATATTTGATACTGACAAAAAGCCAGTGTTTCAGTTAGAGGGTAAAAATGTGAGAGTTGATATCCCACTCCAGAGACAGACAGCCATAAATAAATTAATTCCCTCTTTCCAAATGGTCAGCATATTTATTCTGTTAAAATTTTTTAATTGACTAGATGAGGTCCACTCCTATTAGAATAGGCAATCTGACTTAGCCTATGTAACTGCTAACTTCATCTAAAAACACTACAGAAATATTCAAACTAATGTTTGACCAAATACCTGGGACCCTGAAGTTTGATCAAGATGGTTCATGAAACTGACCAACATAACACCTCCAAGCAAATATTTCAGAAAAACTACATGATTTTTCAATTTATCTATCTAACCATCTATCCTATCATCCATGCATACCTCCATATATCCATTCATCTATCGTTCTTGAAGCTCCTTAGTCAAAAATGTTTCTGTAGATGGTCATCCACCTCCATACAGAGCCAATGCACTCCATCATTTTTGAGTCATTTATAATCCATTCTGATTGTTCAGCTTTCGTGGTGCATGGAAGGTAAATATTTTACATATTGCTTCTGAACAAATCTTATGCAATTATCTATGCCACCATTATGGTGAAATTCTTCGTGGAATACTGAGGGCTGTTTTTGCCAACCTAAATCAGTTAACTCTATTCTCATCAAACATTTGAACTCTGGATGCTTTTTAAGAATTTTTTCTATTTCATTTTGCCAAAACAAGCTACTTAGGGGATCAGAAGAGAAAAAAATCATGCTAATATACAGATATTTTGAAAGCAAGTATGACCAAAAGAGGATAGTTTGAAAACTAGTATAAAGTGACAGTCTTAAGGATTGTTTGTGCGCATTTTTCTAACCTGTGATTTAAACAATTTTTGTAGGGTTTAAATGGCCCTTATGTTAAATATTTTCATAAGAGCTTTCAATTTTAAGGAGTAAGAAAACTTTCTGTTGTTTCAAATTAGCATTTACAGTGGTACCTCTCGACAAAAACTTAATATGTCAAATGATTTTGGAAAACATGGCCACGTTGTGTTTTGTAGGAATGATGGCTACCATCCTGTTTGTCACTGGATACAGAGGTTGCAAACAAAAATGAAATCTTTCCAGATGTTTCTGTTTTGAACCAATTGTTTGAAGACAAAAATATTTGTGAATCAAGGTATTGCTGTATTTTCTTAAGAGTAAACTTAAAATTGTAGGGTTCACACCTTCGGATTTTAAGACTTTTGTAAGCCTACTATAATGAAGACAGTAGGATATTAGTGTGAGTATAAATGTATCGCTAGCCAAAGTCTAGATAGGTGTATGCTATTTTTAGTATACAATAAGTAGGTACCAAAGAAGGAATTTGACCCTAAATTAATATTATACTGAAAATTTAACACAAAATAGATCATTAATTATTTTACCAGAAAACATATGAAACATATCCTAATAAGCAAATCCACTAAGATTACTTAAGAAAAAATCTGAAACTACAAAGAAAAATATAGAATTATATCACAATTTAAAATTTCTGCAATTCCAAGGATGCAAATGACAATATAAAATAAAAACAAAGACTGAGATATAAGATCTCAATATAACCTTGGCAGAAAAGATTTACATTGAGAAGAAAATTCAACTAAGACAAAAATAAATGAAAACCATAAAATATCATTGAAAAAGCATTGCACAGTATGTTATTGAAATAATGAGCTAATGAAAGGCTCTATATTATTTATCACTGGGGGGTACAATTAAAAGTCAGAATTTGACATCATTAGGAAGCCACTGAATATTGATAAGAATACAGACCAACTGGAACTTTCAGATGTTGCTGATGAAATATTAAATGATACAATCTCTTTGGAGAACAGTTTGGCAATTTCTTAACTATAAATATAGGCTTACTAAATAAACTGCAATTTTAAATGCTACCATTTATACAGGAAAAAATTTAAAAAACACAAAAGGACATGTGTATGAATGCTCATAAGAGTTTCTTCATGAAAGAATGCTAGAGATAAATAGTATATTGATAAATATTAATCTTAGAATTGATTTAGACATTATGATTTATAAGTGACATTCAGAATGTTTCATTAAGTATTGGCAGATCTTTAAATGATTCATAAAATTACATACATGATTTTACATGTATTAGCTCACAATATGTTTTTGTTATTTACTTATATGGAGAGTAATCCTTGCTTTTTGTCATTACACAGAAATATACGTTAATATTTCCTAATGTAATCACTGTTATAAATATCTAACCTATGTTCTTCAAAATTTTGAAACCACATAACCTGATATATAAAATTTTAAAGTGAAAAAAATGTTTCTTCATGAAAATCCCCAAGCTAGAATTAATCCGAATACCT
>NW_004524631.1:701331-706019 GCF_000260255.1 Octodon degus | reverse complement strand
ACACACACACACACACACACACACACACACACACATTTTGTTTTTCAAAATTCATTCAACTATGTACTTACAAAATATAAATTTTGTCATATGGAAATGATATTTTTATAGTTATGTTAAGGTACAAAATAGAATGAAGTTTTGTAAACACCACGATAACTGTAAATGCTAAGTCACTCAAGATTTTTAAAGATCTTCATATTTAGTACTGGGTAGAAAACCCTGTGGTGCTCTACTACAGAGATACAACTCTAAGCTTTGAAAAATTTTTATTTTGAAACAAGTTCTCACTGAGCTGCCTGCTCAGGCCACAAATTTATGGTTCTCCTGCTTCGGCTTCCTGAGCAGCTGATAAGGATGTGTGCCAGTGCTCCTGGCTACAATGGCCTTTTTGCTGAGATATATGCCTGAAATTTGAATTAAATAATGAGATCTAGTGGGTTGTTTTCTCTACTACTAGGACGATGTAGGCAAAACAATATTTTTATTGGGAGGAGTAATAATAGAGTTTCCTTGGATAACATTAATACTGGGTTTATTACATCTATAATTATATAGAAATACATGAAATATAATTACATATATGCATATATACATATGTATGTAAAAATTAAATACATACGTATCTATATACATAGATATACATAGATACGTATGTATTTAATTTTTACTTTTGTTTGATACAGGGTCTCACTACACAGTTCAGACTTATATTGGTCCTCCTGTCTCAGGTTTCCCAGTGCTGGGATTAAGGGCCTGCACCACCATGCCCCATTTCAAAGGCCAGCAGAGCACGCCTGGGGGTTTCAGGGCTACCATAGCATGTGGTGCCAGGGATCGAACTTGGGTCCTTAAGCTTGCCAGGCAGGTGCTTAGTTAACCACCAAGCTGACCTGCCCTACCTACATATATTATATTTTACCATTTCTCCTGTGTTGCTTTCCTAGTTTATGCAGGGAGTAAATATGTTTCTATTTGATTTATGAACATGTATCTCTGTGTACCAAAAATCAACTAAACAATTTTATATGAGACAAAAGAATAATCCTGATTTTCTCTGATTCTTAAGATATATGGTTCCTGAACTTCTATATGTTTGCTGAATGCTTCTTATAATTTCTTTCAAATACATTCATATTCTAACAAGAATCAGTGTAAGAATCTACTCATTCCCTCCATCTTATTATTTGTGTTTTTTCCCCAATAAGAATGATAAATGGATTTATCCTGCAATATTGATTTACTAACAGATAAACTTTACCGAATAATTAAACATCACATATCTAATTTTGTAAGTGAAAGTAAAAATATTAATTGATCTATTTATTCTAACTCATATATGCCTAATCATGCCTGAGGTGACTTATGTTATTAAGCTGGAAATAATTAAATTATAAAAAATAATTGTTTTAAAAATGTGCGATGTATGAAATATCAAGAATACATGATAATATTAAACTGTTTTAGAAGTATGAAAGATAATAACTTCTTTCAATATTTACAGAGTTACATGGGATATGACATCCATTAACGCAATAATCTTATTGTATTGACGTAATGAAGAGAGGAAACAGGATCCAAAAACCCATATTGCTGAAAATAGTCACATTTCAAAGATTACAAATCTATAATCATTCAGTATGTCAATTACTCTTATTTATATATCTTGAGAATATATACTAGTTGTTAGGTACGAACCCACGCAGTCAACCAGACCAGGCATTCTGAGGCGAGTAGAAGATTCTTGGGGCCATCAAGCAGGCTGGCTGTCTAGTGGACCAAGACAACAGTGAATAAAGGCAGGACAGGAGACTTCATAGGATCTTTTAGGGAGGTGATCACGGCTGGCACAGAAGAGGAGGAGCTAATCTTGGCAGGCTACCTGGTCTGTGGGGGACATTTAATGCTAACAAAGGAGAGTTTCGTGGTTGCTTGTCCAGGTCAAAGTCAGGTGGACCTGTTTTGGCTTTGGCTCTGCAAGGGGCCAAGGGGGAGAGACTTGGGGGCAGGGTGCCTGGGAAACCAAGGGGAAGAGTGTTTGGGGCAAGGTGCCTGGAAAACTTGAAATCCTAACCTATCACTAGTAAGAGCAGATTTAGTGATAGAGACAAGTGAAAATGTTACTCTTTTAATTCACTTATAAATCTCCAATAAGGCATGTGTATGTTTTTTTTTTGAAGATAGTTTTATGAACTTGTGTGGAACACGCCATCTGAAACAGTTTTCATTGGCTTGATTTACACATATTGAGATGTGCTTCTTCTCCTTCTCCAACACGCATCTCCTTTTGGTGCCTTCCTAATATGAATAAAGGCATCCAGCACTGACCAATTGGATGGCTATACTGAGTCTCACATCAATGACTAATTTGCACATTACTTTAAATGAAAATTAACAAAAATGAAAAGAAAGTTGGGCATATGGCTTTTCAGCTTTATGGAGGACTATGTCTTAGGCCTTTTGATGAAAGTTCTCAAAGCCTACCCTGATTTACACTTTTAGGGCATGGGAATATAGGCTAACATTTATCTTTGTGGCAGCTTTAAAATGCATCTGCGCTTTGAGTGTCAGAGCTTGGTATGTTTTTGTGGAGAGTGACATTTTGGGGCTGCCATTTTTTAATCTCAATGTATTCTTGCTCAAAATTTGTAACTGTTTAGCTGGTATATGGATAATATTTTCACTTACTGTGAGTATCTGTCAATGGCAGATTATAAATTGAACTTCTGTAAATGCATGGTTAGTGACAGGATTGTGATTTGGGACTTAAGTAATCTTTTTTGACACCTGAGGGAATTCTAGGTTTACCAGATCCATTCTGGAGTCATTCTGATAATTTAGTGATCCATTCAACAAATGTTCATTGATCTCCAAAACATAAGCTCTAGGTACAGAATAGGGCTATGAAAACAGAGAAAACTTAGCTATTGTTTTGAAAGAATTTAGTTCTATTGCATCTGTGTTCTATCCAGACAAAAATGATGTAGCCCTATTAAGACTCTAAGCTCAAATAATCCATTCTGAGTGGAGATTATGTAAGTGGTTATTACAAAGTCTGAGATGGGCAATACAACCTGATAGAGATGCAATTAAATTTAGGCTTTAGCAACAACTGCTATACTTGGTGTTAGCTGCAGATCTGAGCTCTCAACACTTTTTTGGACTTGTGTGCATTATACAGTTAAAGGTTTCAATAATACGTGTTTGAAGTATATAGCTTACTTTATATCACATAGCTATGAGCTGACAATTAATACCTCTTTTATGACTATTTATAAAAGAAAAAATAGGCACACCAACTTTTTTCCCCTTGAGTCTGTATAAATTTTCTAGGACAAGTAATGAAACATTGCATGCCTATGTTTTCATATTTTCATAAGCAACAACTATTATGCTCTGAACATTTGTGACCACACTCTCCAATTTGTGTGTTGAAATGCTAACTTGCAAGATGATATTTTTAGAAAATATTATCTTGGAGGATTGCTTAAGTTATGAGAGTAAAGCACTCACAACTGAAGTAAGTGCTCTTATGTTTTTAAAGCAGGATCCAGAGCTATTCCTCATTTCTTGTGCCATGTGAGGACACAGCTAAAACGTTCCAAATAAAGTTTCCGGGTCAGAAACTCTGTTTTAATTAGACACCAAGACTAAGTCTACTGGTGTCTTGTCTCAGCTTTTCATGGCTCCAGTTCTATAAGAAATAAACTCATGTTGTTCATAAGCTATCTAATTCATGGCATTTGGTTACAACAGCCAAAGTGGGATAATATAACCACTCAATGTATGTCTGACATTAGGTAGCTTAAGCTGAACAGGTAGTTCAAATGATAGACCTCAGGCTTGCACACTGTGAAGTGAAAGAGGTCATAGAGAAGGTGTCCCAGCACAAGGGCAGACCATAATAGGTACAGCATCTCTAACATTTCAACTGAGAGTCAATGAGCAATGAAGTTGCATCCATTACTATGCAACAGGAACAGAACCCACAAACATAAAATTCAAAGCAGGGAAAAGGCAGAGCGTATGCAAATAGGGTGATAGAAAAGTTACCTGCACACTTAGAACACAGCCTATGAAACACAAGCTGCTCCATGCCAGGCCAGTGCTTTTCAAATTTATTGTTTTGTTCTCATTCTTGTAGATTTAATATTTGCTTCCTATACTCTTAACCTGTTCAGGAAGTAATGAGATATAATAATTCCTTGTGAAAAATTTTGAGGCCTCATGATTGTATATGGAAAAAGAGAGGGCTGGGAATAAAGCTCAATGACACAAGTACCTACCTGACAAACACAAGTTCCTGAGTTCAATCCCCAGGACCAAAAATAAAAGAGAAAAAGAAGGTTTTCCCTGGAATGTGGAAGAACTACACTGTGAAGCTTTTTGGGTAAACCTGTTCTTATATGGAGAACTGAAGATGTGACGAGTATACACTTGCCCTTATAGGTACTCACAATTACAATATATTTTCAGTCTCTTAAATATGTAAGGTATGGCTTTTGGAGTTATGAAAACTTTCACAAACCATGGAAACTAGAGGTTTCAGAGCCATTATTGAAACTCAAGTCTCTCCCACTCTATACCTGAAAACTATCTTTATTTTTTTCCCATAATTTTACCAAGAGACAAATAGCAATGAGACAGTTTCAAATCAAATAGTTAGGACAGTTTCAATAATTAACACA
>NW_004524631.1:694069-695532 GCF_000260255.1 Octodon degus | reverse complement strand
GGAGATGCAGCTCCATGTATAGACCCTGGGCTCAAACTTCAGTTCCACAAAAGGAAAAAAGAAAGCTAAAGTAAAGATGATATATAAAGAGAAATATTTAGATGACCTTCTGTGTGGTACCCTAAAGGAGTACAGGCAAGAATAGCTATGTCAAGAAACTTGACATGTCCAATTTTGTTAACTTTTCACCTAGTGTAAATTTCAAAATGAAAAAAGAATATTAGGATAAGTGGGGAGCTAACTGTACATGTGTGACATTAGAGTGTAGTAAACCACTGGCAGTTTACCTGGGTCAAAATATGGTTTCCTTTGTGAACAGATGATTGACTGAGTAAGAGCTAGCAGATACTTAACCTCTTGATTCTTTGGCTTTCTCAGCTCTTCTATATGGACAAATAATTAATGACCCTTCTCATAGTCTTCTCTGAAAATTGCCTATGCAGTGTATGTAGTCATATAAGAGTATACGGCACAAAGTACATTCTCCATAAGTATTAATATTAGTATATATATTTTCACAAATGCAGGAATGAAGTAATTTTCTGCAGAGAGCACATTAACTGATACTGTGCAGTCTCTGCATGTTTTAAGAGAGTTTCAAATGGTCTGTCAGACAGAAGACTAGTATTGACTTTACAACAAAGTCTGCCAAGCAGGCCTATCCATCAAAGTTCCAACCAGCGAGTGCTGGACAGCTCCATTTAGGCATTTCAGAGGCACCTTTACTCAAGATAGCCAAACCTGAAGACATTTCTTTTTGCTGTGCCCTTCCCACTTTTGTATTTCTTTTTCTCTCAGCATGCTGTGCAACAATAGACTTTTTAGACGAGTTAGAAATCAATAAGTCACCCTTAATTCTTCACATTGCCTTGCTGTCTTCATGCAAAAATTTACCAAAGCTTGCTACTTTTAGCAACATGTGTTCTATGCTTTCTTCCCTTTCCATTTTGTGTTTCTGTTTCACAACTGCAGCTTTGCCTGCCTTAGTCTTCCTGGATTCACATATGTGCTCCATTCTGCAGGGAGAGTGTTGTAATCTGAAAACATAATTTGACGATGATGCTTCCCTGCATAAAAGCAGCCAGTCACCTACAGACACACATACTATTTTCTGTGCTTCTTTTCTTTCCTCCTGTTCTTTTTCTTTTTTTCTCTTTCATAATTTCAATTATACAAATGTTGGGGACAATATGATAATTTGATATTTATGTGCAGTATAAATGCCAAATTAGGATAGTTATCATTTATATCTTCTTACACTTAAAAAATTATTAGTAGATGATTTTACATTATGGGGTATAGTGTGATATGTCTATAATTCTATATGACATTTCTGGATCAAATTAGAGCATTTCTATCTCATTATTACTATGTTTGGAGACTCCAAGTTCCTCTCTTTTAGTTTATTCATAAAATATATACCATAATATATTATTATGTACTATAGTACTTCCACTATTGGG
>NW_004524631.1:690429-693290 GCF_000260255.1 Octodon degus | reverse complement strand
TATTTGTAGTGTGTATATATATATATGATATATCATGAAAATAGTTTATTTCAAATGCTCAAACATTACTGTTCTTAACTTATTTTTAACTTCCTTCCTAAAAAAACTCAAACAATTTTCTTATAGGCCTATGGATATTTTTAAAAGAGCCTTACTAATGCTGATACTCACAACTGTGTAACTTTTCCTTTTTTAATGGCTGACAAAAATGTCAAGTTAAAAAAAATGTCAAGTTAAATTCATAAGCAGATTAGTATGTGCACCTTCCTTGATGGAAATTTATTTACCCTCATTTCACATTCGAATTCCTCCTATAAGTTTCTACAGTAAGTTTTAAATTCTGACAATTTAAATTCTTAATAATAAAAGTAATGTCCATCAACTGAAGAATGGATAAGGAAGATGTGGTATTTTCATAAAACAGAATATTATCTAGCTATAAAAAATGAAAAATTTGAGTCTTTTGTTGGTAAATGGATGTAACAAGAGAACAGACTGTTATGTGAAATAAATCAGACCTGCAAGTGCAAACATCATATTGTCTCCTTAGTGGGAGAACCTGAAAGAGAAAAATAGAACCTGATGTGTACAATAGACACTGGTAAAAGAAAATGAACCTGTTCAAGAAGAAAGAATTATTGAGTTTAGAGGAAAGACAGGAGAGGGATGGGGAAAAGAGATATATCTTTGTATGTAAGAAGGATGTTTTAGACAACTGTACTCTGCATTTCTTCAAAATGGAAATTTTATGCAAAGAAGCACTTAATGCTTTAGTTTGTTTTGTCTCCTTTTTTCAATTGTTTCTTCTTTTTTTCTTAATTTCTTACTTATTTCTTTCTTTTTTCTTCCTTCTAATTGTACATGCATATATCTGGTAATATAAATAACTGTTTGGAAGACAATAGTAGGCATTATAATAAATACTGTAAAATTCATATTACTTTGTTAAATGAAATTCTATAGTACTTGTGATTTTTTTCTCTTTTAATTCTAATTTTTACCCTCTTAAAAAAAAAGTAGTTACAACAAGCTTTAACAGAAATTGAGTGAGTATATACATTGGGCTCACTACTGCTTTCCAGCGGTTTGTAAAAAGGAAATGAAGGGATGCCATTCTCTGCATGCTGGGAAACTGCTGGCTTCCCCTTTGTCCGGTAGTGGCTGACTCAGCGAGACCAGGAGCACATGATGCAGAATGGCCATCTGAACTGTTGCATATCCCTGTGGCAGGCTTATGCAATGCCAAAGAGGCAAAGGAACTTGAGAGTAAAATTTTGCAAATTTTTGTGAGCCAAGTCCTTTCCACAGATGCTTTTGTTAGTAAAGTTTTCTTGTAATACAGTTGCTGGCCCATAGGTCTCTTTGACTGACTTTATGATACTACTCTGGAGTCAAGTACTGACTCCATTGCATGGCCTACAAAGCCTCACCTGTTTACTTCTGAGCCATTACTAGAAAAGTTTTCCTTTCTCTTCCTCTAACACAACACTTTCCAGAAAACCTCAACAATCAAGAATTCAACATAGTCCTCCTGACTTTTTATTTTTCCCATTTTTAGTATTGTAATAAAATTATCAGTTGGAATTAACAGAATAAAATCCTCAATCAGGGCCAGCCAGATAGCTCATTGAACTAATGTGCCTGCTTAGGCTGACCTAAGGACCCGGAGTTCGATGCCCGGCACCACATGCCATGCTGTTCCTGGCCCCAAGGCATGCTGAGAATGTGATTGAGACTAGACGTGGTGGTGCCCATCTGTAATCCCAGCACTTGGGAGGCTGAAAACAGGAGGATCTCTACAAGTCTAATCTGTGTAGTGAGACCCTATAGATCCTGTACTAATTACATAAAAAACAATTCTCAATTAAAAAGTCTCTGTTTCCCAAGGATATTATAAACCCATGTTGCACTTTTCACACTATGACCTACTGAAAACTTGCCTTATCTTCTGGAAAGAGTTCACAAGCTAGCTTATAAAACAGTTTATAAATCAGCTAGTAGATTTTAGGGGAAAGTGATCATATGCCAAAACTGTCCTTTTCTATTTATTGGTTGGTAAGTCTTTATCACATTATCTACATTTTAGATACTTTTGGAATATTTTAAAGACATTTTTGTGGTAGCACTCACAATCCATTGGTAATCATACTTTAACTGCACTGCATTGTTTGTGGAGTGCCATAACCATCTTTGCTAAGTCTAATTATTTTGATGTGAATATCCACTAGCAGACTTAGTTTTTCAATATTTTCCCTAAGGAATATACCTTTAAGAACCTAGGCTGGAGTAACTTAAGTTGTAGATAAAGAATGTATACACATTTTCTATCATACATGATAAATGTTAATTTGGTCTTTGTCCAAGTCAGATGTTGCCATATATGATGGATTTTTGAAGATTCACGTCCTATGAATTTTTATTTCCTCTTGAAAAGATGGCTGAAAATATCACACATTAATATTTTCAGATTGTTTTATACCAGATACAGTATAACACCTACTGCATAGGAGCCTGCACAAGTACACGCTGAAGGCTAGTTGAATTAATCAGCAATGTGTTTTCATTTATAATTTTTGAAAGACTTGAGGGAGTAAAACCATGGAATTTGTAACATTATTATTCTGGGGTTAATTCAGATTTTTCATAAAATTGTGGCGCATTCAAAATTAACTGCGCTAAAGTACCTCTGTACCATGACCATAATGAGAAATGGATTGGATGAAAGATTGTTTACTTTGGTAAAATAGTCTTATAAATAGCCTTCCTGGGCAAGCACCCTTGCTGAACTGCCTTGAAGCTCACATTGTAGGATTTTAGTAATAGATTTTGTAGTGGATAAAGGTCATTATTCATATATATTC
>NW_004524631.1:688129-689424 GCF_000260255.1 Octodon degus | reverse complement strand
AAACAGGAAGAAAATAATTACTGAAATAGAGAATTTTGACAGGATTGATAGCTACTGATGTATACAAAAAGGATGTAAAGGATGAAATTCTGCTGGACTAAAATAATCTTCCCCTTTTGTGAAGTGATGAATGCCATCTAGTTCTACATTATAACTCTAGGCACTAGATATTCATTGCAGATTACTCAATATTATTGATGCTTTCACTGCTTGAGGGTTTGAAGCTTTTTGCTTGGAATGAGAACTAAGGCAAAATATAAGAAAACTGAATGTACAATAAATAAAGTTGCTTGCTCATTTGGGGACACTTAACTATTTAAATCTACTAGTATGATTGGCCAGCTCAGTTGAAGCTGGGAGGGGGATGGCTTGATTTAATTTAAGAAGATAAAATGAAATTGATATGAAAACTGTAATTAACTTTAAGGTAAGAAAAGCAGATAATGCTTTCTCATTTCTATACATGTATTTATTAAGAGCTCTGAGATTTTCAGTCTATAATTCTACTTCAGTCTATAATTCTACTCTAATTCGACTTTTCCACTGATTCTTAATTAACTACTACATTATTTATGGATATACTTCAGACTATATACTACCATAGGAATTTAAAAAAACAAGGAAAGGAAAGTAAGTTCATAATTTTTGATGATTAATTGGTAAGAATGAGTCAAAGGCAAAAATTTGTTTTATAATTTGATTAACTTTTTGACTATTAAATTACTTGTCTACCTTAACACATGATAGCCAAGGCAGGCTTCAGGGATTTTAGAATAGTAGTTATGCTTTGGATTTATTTAGGAAACACACTTCACCATAGCAAGCTTTTGGTAATCTTATTATATAAACTATTAAATATTCAACATGTGTTTTCTTGCAGAAAATACAAAGGATATGTAATTTTATCTCAATATACAGTCTGTGTTGATAGACTATGCATTGTGCAAAACAAAAGATGTACCTGTTAATACATCAGCAGAAAAGTATAAAAACGAAGTATAAGAAGTAAAGCCATGGTGTTATGTTGAGCTCTAGGGGACTCAGGTCAACAATTTCTGACATTGCCAGTGAAGCAGAAGACCCAATACTATTATGGGTTACTGGACTCTTTTAGAATATTTTGCCGAGTTTACACACCTTAATATTCAATAACAGAACTTAACAAAAAAAGAGGATACAGATGAATGTCCATTTTGTATCTGTCTATTCAAAGTGGTTAGGATAGATATATAGTTACATTCTCTTAATGAATAGAGGGATTTGTTCTACTGGTGTTTGTAAATAGAATACCATGT
>NW_004524631.1:685404-686657 GCF_000260255.1 Octodon degus | reverse complement strand
GATCTTTCTGCTTTCTGACTCCATAATTTATGGTAACATCATATATGAATCTTTTTATTAGATAAATTCATAGTGTACATTATTCATTCCTATTTAAGATTTTGTGTAGAAATTAGGTTTTTCATAGTTCCTCATAAGCTATTTCACGTAATTCTTCTTGTGAGATGACTATTCTCATTTTAAATTTTTCTTATTAATCACACTAATGGTGAAGATGCTAATAATGCTAAAGTATGTGGTGGATACTTTTCACAGATTAGACATGAACTTATTATAGTGATCTGTGTGAGAAAATTTACAGATCTGAAATAGTATGACTTCTGCTTCATTTCATTTTATGAATTAATTCAATGCACTTCTTTACTATATTCCTTTCTACATGTTAGTTACTAAGCCAGTAAAGCATTGGTGACTAGCAAGGTGTGGTTTACAATTAAGTTTTTCACTCTGTGTCAGAAATACTTGCAAAATTATTTGTGAGTATTCTAAAGGAAGTGGATGGCTCCTAGAATATAATTTTTTTCTATATTAAATTGACAGAGAAAAGTTAGAGATAGATCTATACAACCAAATGCAATTCTGATTTTAAATTACTTTTAAATGTTTTTAAATAATTGTATTGAGAAACAAATAGCAATGAGACAGTTTCAAAACCAATTGGTAGGACAGTTTCAATACTTAAGACATTGCATATTGTTGTCTTAGTGGTTATTCATTGTACAAGATGTAGACATGATATCCCGTCCACAAACACTATTAGAACAAATCTATCCATTCATTGAATTAAGAGACTGTAGCTGTATATCTACTGTAACTAATTTGAATATATAGATACAAAATGGTTGTTCATTTCTATCCCCTTTCTCTGTTTAGTTTTGTCAGAGAAGGGTATTCCATTTAAATATTATAGGTATGTGAATTCAGTAAAATATTCTAATATAATCCAGTAGTCCATAATAGTAGTGGGTTTTCCATAAGACTGACGATATCAGTTGTTGACTTGAGCCTTTTATAGCTCAGCATATTAATATGGCTTTACTTTTTATACTTCATTTTTATACTTTTCTGCTGTATCATTCTGACCAAGATAAAGTCAGACCTATATAACTAAAAATGTAGCTTTCATATCTTATAAGCTCAGTCAAATCCCCTCAGGATTTATCCTGAAACCCTATACTGCAGTTTGCTGATCCTTTGTCAGTGTCAGCCCTGTGGATGAGTCACAGCTATTGCTTGACCAATTTTCTTTCTGT
>NW_004524631.1:680570-681437 GCF_000260255.1 Octodon degus | reverse complement strand
GCTCCTCCCTCAGTATTTAGACCAGGACCTGTATGCTGTTATTAATGGTGGTGTCGAGGAAACCACAGAGCTTCTGAAGCATCGATTTGACCACATTTTCTATACGGGTAGTGCTGCTGTTGGAAAAATTGTCATGGCAGCTGCTGCCAAGCATCTGACCACTGTGATCCTTGAACTGGGAGGGAAAAGTCCATGTTATGTTGATAAAGATTGTGACCTAGATGTTGTTTGCAGATGCATAACCTGGGGAAAACTGATGAATTGTGGTCAAACCTGCATCGCCCCCGACTACGTTCTCTGTGACGTCTCCCTGCAGAATCAAATCATGCAGAAGATTAAGGAAACTGTGAAGGAATTTTATGGAGAAAATGTAAAAGAATCTCCTGATTATGAAAGGATCATCAATCTTCGTCATTTTAAGAGGGTACAAAGCTTGCTTGAAGGACAAAAGATAGCTCTTGGTGGGGAGACTGATGAGGGCACCTGCTACATAGCCCCAATGATACTTACTGATGTTGATCCTAAGTCCAAGGTGATGCAAGAAGAAATTTTTGGACCAATTCCTCCAATAGTGCCTGTGAAAAATTCAGATGAAGCCATAGACTTCATAAATGCACGTGAAAAGCCCCTGGCTCTCTACGTATTCTCTAACAACAATAAGCTCATCAAACAGATGATTGACGAGACATCCAGGTGGTGTCACAGTCAATGATGTCATCATGCATTTTACGCTCAATGCATTGCCCTTTGGTGGAGTGGGTTCCAGTGGGATGGGAGCATATCATGGAAAGTACAGTTTTGATATTTTTTCTCATTATCGTTCCTGTTTATTAAAAAGTTTGAGGAGAGAAGGTGCCAACAAACTCA
>NW_004524631.1:676746-680153 GCF_000260255.1 Octodon degus | reverse complement strand
TCTACTGTGCCATTATTTGGTGAAGTTTCCAAGCGCCCAACATTTCCTAAGGCTCCCAGTGATTGTCTGTAGTCCAGGGAGGTGCGGTGAGGTCTTCTCAGCTCCTTTTGAGGTTTGATACACTGCAGTTGACCTTTAAGTTACAGGTTAGTGGTTTTCAAGGACAACTCTTTTTCTCATTTCTGTAGTGTCCATTCAGAGTGCAGGTAAATTTTTTGAAATTTCAGAAATATGTCTTTCTGAATAAATGTAGCCTACAGAATTTAACATGAAGGAATCATTTTTGTCACATCTTGACACGGCACACAGCTATAATCTCAGCATTTGGGAGACTGAGGCAGGAGGATCATGGTGAGTTTCAGGCCAGCCTAGGATATTAGGGACTGCCCCACCGAGACTTGGGCTGGCCTCCAGAAGCTGGCCAATTGGGCAGACTTGGTCTTCATCCTTGCTCATCCTCTTACCACCTGGGAAGTTTTTGGCTTCTTACAATCGGTGTGGTTGTTCACAAATACTTTTGGTGACCAGTAGCACTCAAGGCATATTCTAAATCATAACACTTCCTAGAAGATTTTAGCCTGTTTCATGCAAATATCATCTTATTCATACGGTAAAATGACAATTCGATATGTTATACCACTAACTTGAACTTTTTAAAGTGCTTTAATAAAAGTAATGATAAAAATATTTATCTCTCAGGACATTAAAGTTGCAAGTTAGTAGGTCTTCCAGGACAAATCTTTTAAAGTTTCTCTTTTCTATTGCACAGTGCAAGTCAGTTTTACTCTTTTAAGTTTCAGAAAGATCATTTTTTGAAAAATTTAGTCTAATGGGAGAGTCATTTTGTGTCACAGAACAAGAGACTTTGGATATTAGGGCTTTGGGACTGAAGAGCCTCATGGGACACAGATATGGTGGCTCATGAAGAGGACGTTGGAGAATCACTGTAAGTTAGTTGGTCAGCAGAAAGGAAAGGAAAACGGTGAGCGGATCTCCTGAGCAAGTGGGAACTTCTCACCAAAGCCTTATGTGGCCAAGGGCGGACATGCAGCCAGGTGGGATGAGCCAGGGTGGCCCTGTGGGGTGTGGTGTCCTGTGCTGGACAGTGCTGTGCTGGGCTGCGGAGCTCAGGCTGTGGGGACGTCACTGCGCCTGCTGAGGACAGGAGAGAGACTTGGGCTTTGCTTGGGGAGAAAATGTAATTAACTTTAGTGAATGTAAGAGCAACTGCTGAATAACTTAAGTCAGCCTGAAGTACACTGTGTCTGCGTCACAGTCTGGGGAGTCATGAATTAATCACTGGCTTAGTTTAGAAATCCTTAAACTATGGTTCTAACAGAATAATCATAAAGTTTCTTAGAATTTAAATTTGGAATTTACATTTAATATTGAAATTGTACATTATAGTTTCTAATTAAACTACATCATTGGCTTGTTTCCTAATGTATTCTGTTCCAAAATAAATGCAATATGTTAAAAAAAAAAAAGAACTCAAAAGAAGAAATACAAATAGGAAGGTAAAATACAAGTAAAAGAAATTCAGTGCTAGTTTTTTAAGGAGTCTTTACACTGATTTCCATAATGGTTGCACTAATCTACATTCCTACCAGCAATGGAGTAGAGTTCATTTTTCCCCTCTGCCTCTCCAACATTTGTTGATTGATTTCTTTATGACAGTCATTCTTTCTATGGTGAGATGGTATCTCAGTGTTTTAATTTGCATTTCACGGATGGCTAGTGATGTGGAGCATTTTTTCATATATTTATTTGCTTCTTTAATTTTGTCCTCTGAGAAATGTATGTTCATCTCAGATGCCCATTTCTGGACTAGGTCTTTGAACTTTTGGGCCCTAATGTTCTTTATTTCTTTATAAATTCTAGAGAACAGACCTTTGTCGGAGTGCTTATTAGTCAAGATTTTTTTGAAATTTGTGGGTCATCTTTTCACTTTGTTAATTTCCTTTGACCTGTAAACAATTTGAAGAATGAATATTCATTGAAATTAATAATAAAATAATAAAAACTATGTCTGAGAGAAGAAGTAGAAAAGATATTAAAGATGAATACCAATCCATGTGCAAGATCAACAACTGTATGGTTCTTTTCACATCAGTGTCATTTATAAGGTCAGGAGTCACGAGCTTTTAGATTTGTAGAAACTAACTCATTAGTGGATAATCTTCTCATCTGCAATGGTCCAAATAAAGGAACTGATCTGACTTTGTTTTACAACTTGTCCTAACCAGAGATGCTACAACTATGCAAACAGGTCCCAATGTGGATGATCTAAAGACTCAACACTTGCAACCTTCTATTAAAAATCTATATGACTCTCCACTTTGTGGATTTGACTTTTATAATTGAGACAAAATAACACATGCCTGTGCTAATCTCTATATTAATCTGGCATTGTTTCTGCTGGCTTTATTAAAGGCCCTTTCCCATGGCAGTTTTCCTTTTCAGCTTCCACGGGCAGTCAAAGCTCATTTCTGCTCTCAGGGTGTGTGCAGCAGCTGTTGGACCAGATGCTACACTGCTGGGTATTTTGTTTGATTTGAGTCTAGAGACATGGTCAGGCTGCTGTGAAAAAAATTTTTTTTGATTTATCTAGTCACCGAAATCATCACTTGCTGGTAGTTCTGATGAATTTGTTTCTTTCTTTATATGTATGTACTTCAATATACACATACTTGCTCAGATTCATAAATTCAAAAATTATATGTTTTTTTATTTTACTATTTTGTTCTTTATGTTAAAAGATTTGCTCTTTTTTTTTAATTTGTGTGTGTGTGTGTGTGTGTGTGTGTCCAGCTCAGCCCACCAGGGGGGGGGTGCTGGCTGGCATGTGGTGCTGGGGGATTGAACCGCAGTCCCTGTGCTTTGCTTAGCTTAGCTTGTTCTAGGTAGGCGCTTTAGACCACTGAGCCATCTCACCAGCCCCAAGATTTGCTCTTTGTACTTAATTTTGTATTCTTTTGCAAATTTCTTTAAATGATCATGAAATTTCTATTTTTACTGTATTTGAACTATATAAACTATACGTTTTCAGCTAAGTAGAGTTTTTGCTACTTCCCATGCAATTCATTCTTAAGTATTCTGTTTTGTATTGCATTCTAGATGATTGGTTTTGTGTGCAAGAATCTCAAGCTATTTGGACATGGAATAGTTATCAGTTTCTAGGTAATTGACATAGTATAAATAACATGGGCAAAAAAATCTAGTTTTTATACTGTTTGAGATTTTCTTTGGAGCTGAGCTTATGAAATACTTAATAATGCATATGTAGGTGCCTGTGTATTCTCTGACAAAGGTTATTTTATTTGTATATCAAAAGTATTAGTGAGTTATTGAATTCCTGTATGTCCCTAATTTTTGGTTCCCAATTTTGACTATTTCTTTTTTTTTTT
>NW_004524631.1:666294-676606 GCF_000260255.1 Octodon degus | reverse complement strand
CGGTCCCTGATGCTTTGCCAAGCTTGTTCTAAGTAGGTGCCTTAGACCACTGAGCCATCTCTCCAGCCCCAATTTTGACTATTTCTGACAGGGATAAATTTCCATGTAATTTTATTTCAGAAATGTATGTTATGTTTCTCATAAATTTTCATTTTGCCTTAGTGAACTCAGGTATATTATATAATCTTTATTTAAATAATTTTATTATATATCATCAATCATTGTTTTAATTTCTGTTATCTTTCCTAAATTTTCTCTTCCTCTATTTCTCACCTTGCCTGCTTTATTTGCCTATTTTTACAATCTTACCAAATCATTTTGTTTTAAAAATATTTCATTTTTATGTATATATGTTTTTATTTAGTTAGTTATTTGGCAGAGAGTCTCACTACTCAGCTTAAACTCACAGTGATCCTCCTGCCTCAGCTTCACCAGTTCTGGGATTACAGACATGCATGACCATGCCTGGTTTTGTGGCCAGCATGGTGCACCTGGTTTCAGAGGTTAGCTAGTGGCATGCGTTTCTGGGGATCAAACCTGGGTCCTTGCGCTTGCCAAGCAGGTTCTTAGATGGCTGAGCTATCTCCCAGCACCAAAAAATTTTCAAATAAAAACTTATTTGGGAGATTCATTCCATTTAATCCAATTCAAACATCTTTGATTTAATATAATAATTCATCTGTTTTTATAATATAAAATCATGTGTGTTTTCTGATTATACTTAATATTTTTTATTTTATGATTTGACATGTCTATCCAACTTTGTTACAAACAGATTTATTTTCTGAACTTTTTTTCTTTTTTGTATTTTAGGGAAGGGTCTACAGAGTGTTCAGGGTCTCACTACTAGATCAGACTCATAGTGATCCGCTTGTTTACAGCCTCCCAAGAGCTGGGATTATAGGCAAGCACCACCACATCCAGTCTCAATTGCTGTCTTAGCATGCCCTGGGGGAACAGGACCAGCAAGGCTGGCCCCAGAACTGAACCCCCACCCCCTGCACCTGCTTGAAGGTGCTGTAATCCACGGAATTATTTGGCCGGCCCTTAAACATTTTTGAGGTCTAATAAAACACATGATTGTATTTACGACAATGCTATTTTACATATGGCTATTTTAAATTATTTTCTTATATTAGCTCATTTAGCCTATGTATTAGACTCGCCTAAGACCAGCATTGCTAAATACAGGGATTTTAGATAAAAATTTAGGTCAGTGCTATGGTGCCTTCTATGAATTTCTTGACAGATGGAGATTCATTATGCATAAAGTCTATCTTCTGAAAACCTATTCATGTTGAAATTTCATCACAGGACATTTCTGATTATTTAAATCTCTATTCACATATAAAATCCAAAATTTCTTAGAGATAATATCCTTAACGATGATATCCTTGAGTCATCATTCCTTTATCCAACTTTGTAGCCAAAGAACATTTCTTCTGAAATTTGAAATAACCATCTGGGGACAGTCTGAGACATATAGTATGGTGCCAATGATCACAGAATAAATCCATCTATAATGTGAAAGACCTGGAAACAGGTGAGGAAAGAGCAAGGCATTGCTGTCCTGCTTAGCACCAGCAGTATGCATTCGTTCCTTCATGCCATTCTATGCTTTCCTATTAGCTTACAACCAAATTTCACATTTTTACTTCTAAGAGATACATAACCACAGAAAAATTACAATGCTTCTCTGAGTGATGATTTTTCTCAAGTTAACAATGCAAAACTAAACACAAATAAGGAAAGTAATGAATAATCTTAAAATTTTCTTGGCATGATTGTGACAAACGATGAGATCAAGCATTTGTAACATTCTTTCTAAAACTTGAAATCCTGTTAGAAAAATAAGTTGCAACGAAGACTACTGGCCTTTTAATATTTCAGTTAAAATTTTCAAAATTCAAGTATGGATTTTTTACCGTGCAGCCCTAGTATGTCCACATGCAGAGTCAATGCATGATAAAGTAAAGATATGTGGAATCTTGTCAGATTCTTGTATGTCTTAAAACAGACATGAGGGATATTCATCCAGCTATCAAAATTTGAAAACAAAATAGTGTGTGTAGCCTATATTTAACAATGTAAGCATTTCTGTGTTTGTTTCTGAGCAATTCATCTTTTTTGTTTGTTTGTTTCTGAAATAAATTAAATACAACTTATTGAGTCCGATCAGCTCTTGTTTCCAGAGAATTGCAGTTCAATTTCATTTTTAATTAGAAGTGAACATTGTGGATTTCTTAGCACTGGTAAACAAGATCTAGGAATAAATTATGTACTTAATTTGCATTAATTTTCTGAAATTTAGTGTAGAGAGTAATATGTCTGATTAATATTTAAGCATTTCACAATGTTCTTTTGTAGAAGTTTTACATTTATAAAAGCTGTTCTTCTATAACAAATTACTTTCATTCTCAAATAAACACGTTTTCACAACATGAGCTAAACTTACTCGATTAAAAGAGAAAACAAAGTAATTATTCCCATGTGATGTGCACAGTAGGTTATAAAGATTCTATAAATGTGTAGGCAGGGTAGATATAGTGCATTAAATGTCATTTTGCCCAAATATAATTATTTTAATAAGATACAGATATATTCATATGAGATAGACATTTCTATATACAAAACCATTCTCTTAAAAAGGCAAAGAGAGTTTCCACTGTGATGAATCCACATGGGAAAAAAACTTTGGGTTACGGGCTTAGTTGAGCTAGTATCTTTTTCTTTCAGTTTTTAAAATCTGTTCCTTATTCAAGTTTTTTTTTTGGGGGGGGTCAGACAGAGGATTTATTTTAAGGATTTGGCCCACATGACCGTGGGGACCAGAAAGCCCCAAATCCCTAGGGCAGTGTAGCAGGGTAGGAACTCAGGCATGAGGTACAGTCTTTGTATGTCACAGTTTAAGGAAGATTTCCCTCTTTGCCAGGAAATCTCATTCGATTGCTCTTAAGGCAGATATCTGATGTGACGCGTCCTACCCACCCCGTGGAGGGCACAATCTGCAGTTTACAGTGAGTGGGGTCGGAAGCATGAACACATCCGCAAACATCTTCACATCAGCGTGCGGACAAGCGCTCGCCCTGCATCGGGGCAACACGGCCCAGCTACGCTGAACGAGTCTTAACAGGTGAAAATGAGCTGACACGCACAAACCGAGGCTGGATCTTAAAGTGTACAGGGTGGGGCAGGGAGAGAGAGACAGCCAGAAAGGCAGGGCAGATCTTAGGAGCCGGCCGGTGTAACTGCGAGCACACGCAAGCACGGCTGTCTAAGCGTGAGTCCCCATCAACCACGCAGCGGTTTCTCTCCATCCCAGCCTCGGGTATTTGGGCTCTGTGGCCCCAGGCCTCTCCTCTGCGTGTCTCTGATTGCAACTCAGAACCTGTTTATGCCCGACTCCGCTGCAGCCCTGGGCCTTGTATCTGGCCTCTCTAGCAGGTCCGACCACCACTCCCGAGGCGCGGTTCCTTCTCCGCTCCACGCAGCCCACGCACACCAGGGTGCGGGACTAGGAATACCGTAGGCGGTGCCTCGGTGTATTTTGTTCGGTTTTACTCTACCACAATTCATCACACTGAGGGCACTACAGAGCTGCATAATGGAGATATAATTTTTCACCATTTCCGTGCATTCAGACATTAAATTGGATGTTACCTTCCTGGAATCTTATTTTAATACTCTGCTAGATCCGAGGAAGAAAGTAGGCATGAGGGCTGTTAGAGGATGCGTTAGTCGTCTGGGTTACAGTTCACAAAATAATATTTATATGCCTAGACATCTGTTATGTAAACTATATCAAACTGATTTAACAGTTAATTGAATTTTCAAAGAGTTAGAATGGAAGTTGCTACCTTATCTGATTAAGTAATATCTAAAATCGGGAAGAAAATACACATGTAGATAATTTATTTTTCACTCCAAAGGGAAGAGTGATCCTCAAGGAAAGTGAAAAGCCTTTCTTGGCCAGGGAAATGAAAACTTGACAATGGCTTCAAGTCACCTGTATGTAGAAAGACCTTGTCACTTTCCACCAGGCAGGATTGCAAAGGTAGCAACTGCTGATCTGTAAGCTGCATAGACAGGCACATATTCTGACTTTGGTTGGCGGAAGCAACTGTAAACTCTTTCTAATTAGAAAAGATAATGTGGAGATGCTTTCTATTCTAATTCAAGTATGTATATGAAGTAGGCACCTGATTCGCTTCCTAGAAGGTGAAACTACAAATAATTCACGTGGGTGTGTATGAAGACCTTGAGCAAGCCCAGAAGTGACAATATCCCTAAACTGCTCCTGTCTTGTTACTCGTCGTATATAATTCAGTATTTCATGACAGGCAAAGCAATTATGACTGTGATACAGATTGCTTTTTTCCTAAATGGGGAAAAATGAATATGTTTATAAAAGCAATATTTCACTGATAGGCAAGGGAAATATAATAAATCATTATCCTAATTTTAAAGATGTAAGCTATTGTAAGTAATAAATTATGAAAATTTGAAAAGCATAATTCAGTTTTTAAAAATATGTGAGTGATTTGGAAGACCTAAAAATTCATGGTTCTTCCATTCTTTTTTTTTTTTTCTTTTTTAGTACCAGGGATCAAACTAAGGACCTTGCACCTTTGCACTTACCAGACAGACCCTTATGCCACTGAGCTATCTCCCCAGCCAACGTTCTTTGATTCTAATATACAATTAAAAGCAGTCTGAATCTGGTCACATACAAATGACAATGTCAAACCATCTTTATTTTCTATGATGTTTTGTAAATAATCGCACAATATTGTGTGGTTTTTTTTAATGCCAAGACACATTTTTTTAATCTAAATAACAAATTATTTTCCCCTTTCTTGGGATACTCCCCATCTGGAACAAATGAAAAATATAATTACATTCCCACTAATTTTCAGTCTGTTTTCTTTTCCAGCTCTTCTTCTTTATGAAACCTACCAAAATAAATTTGAAAGTAAGACCTCCCATACTTTAGCATTCTCAAAATACCGCTGCTATATTACCACTTTCAACTTCGTCTCGTGCCACATGACGAGTAGGACAAATGTCCGCGTCTTTTATGGATGGGAAATTGGGCTGCAGAGCGCGGCACCCACAGGCCCAGCGACTGTTGCCTGATGGCTGGTCTAGGAGAGACATCCTCCCCTTATCCAGTGCTCTTCCTTCCATCATGTTTCCTGTAAGTCAAGTGACATGAAAACAGTTAGACCCACTCAAATATATTGCTAACAGCACGCGACGGCATATGACACCACCAGGACAAGGTTTGAAGCTTTACTTTGGTAAAATTTAAGTAGTGAGATTTTACTTTGGTAAAAATTAAGTAGAAGTATTTTGACATGTGCCTTTAATGTTATTATTCATTTCATTTTTATGTAGTCTCTCTATTCACCCACTTCGTTTCGATAAAATACTATCTTAATTTGTAAAAATACTGCCAATTTCAATTCATAAAAATACTGTCAATTTCAGTTTATAAAAGTACTGACAAATTTCAATTTATAAATATACTGACAAATATCAACTATTTTTACCTCCTTAAGATGATGCATAATGCTAAAACTTGAGAAGACATGAAGCTGTAAATATATCTCTACTTATTAAGGGTTTTTATTTATTTTATATATAAGCAAATTAAGTATTACACCTATAAATTCAATTTTATAGGTGGGAGAAATAGAAACTTTGAATGTTGATATTTATAAACATTGAAAAATCAGAAAATAAAATCAAAATTAACAAATAGTTTCTGATATACACTTAAAGATATTTTACTCTCATTAGTTTCTATCCATGGGTTTCTATACATTCATTGGAGCTTTAGTTAAATATGGTTTTAACTTAGAGTGTTAGTCATGTGTAATAGAAATTTTAAATGTGGTAAGTTTTCTGAGACAAAATGAGGAAGAAGTCTGTACTCTCCTTTGATCTTATTTACCCAACTGGAGACTCACACAGCCCCAAGACACAGGGGTGGCAGTACATGCAGTTGTGTTCTGTCCCCACACCTCCTATGGATTTCCATCTCCCATATATTTGCATAAATAAACATTAAGAACAGAAAGTTACTAACTCAGAATTTGATTGTCTTTATGACTTCCTTTCTATCTACATACAGAATTAATATTTTCTGTTCATTTTGAACATATTTGGAAGCAATATGGCTTTATAAGGAAAAGGCATAGAAAAATACATTTAAAGATATACCCTTCCAGCCTGGAATCTGTTACTAAATACCTATATAGTATTGAACTAGTAACATTTATGGCAAAACGGTTTCATATGTGGAATCAGAATAATCCTCTGGGTTTCTTATGAGATTAGAGTGAGATACTAGCAAAAAGTTTAATTATAAAAATTAAGAATGGGGCTGGCCAAATAGCTCAGCAGATTAAAGCGCCTACAAGCAGGAGCAGGGGCCAGGGGTTCAATCCCTGGGGCCTGCCATGCCAGCCCTGCCCCTGGGATGTGCTGAGATGGCAATTGAGACTGGGCATGGTGGTGCGCACCTGTCATCCTGGCTCTCTGGAGGTTGTAAACAGGCAGATCACTAGGAGTCCTATTGTAGTGAGACCCTTAACATTTTGTAGTCCCTTCTCTAAAAAAAAAAAGTAAATAAAAATAAAAATAAGGATAACGAATGAAGTGGTGGATCCCTCTTCTTCCCCCTAGTTTACTTCTTTCCTTTCTTTCTGAATTATAAAAATAAAAGTTGAAGTTTTTCTGACTTCTGTAACAATTTATAAAACTTTCTGAATAACTTCAGGTCATTTTCTTCATAAAAGAAGGAGGCTATCTTTCCCTATTAATGTCAGTGTGAGTATTTAAACAAATTTGGATACACTGAGTGGCGCAATTTGATAAGTTGGGTCAATGTTTTCAGTAATTTTTTTCCAAAAATGATGTGTCTTGGATACACTGACTACAGTGAACTTTTCTTACATTGAGTCCTTTATAAATTAAAATAAGTGAGTTTATTTGTGAATCACAACAAAAACCTTATTAACCTCTGTAGTGGCTGTCTTACAATAGATAAGTAAAGGTCCACAATACAAACCTAGTAACAGGAAAATCAATTTAACGGAAAAATAATGACTCAAATTTAAGCCTGTAAAGTAAAGCAAAATCTGTTTAGTAAGTGATCATGTATTACTCATCATAATACTACCTTGTCATAATGTTTAGCTTTCACATATGCCAGAGCTATTTGTAAAATAGTAAAAATTAACAAGTGAGTAAAAATTTACTGTGAAACGTTCACTTCATGATTTATAAAGTTTATTGCTTGTTCCTGTTGCTCTAGCTAATGTTTAATCTAAAATAACCCAGTCTATTGTTTAATATTTGTGAATCGCCATTACTGTAGTCTTGTAAAAATGCAGGTCTCTTTTAGCAGTCTAAACAAAAAGGAGTATAATTTTCACTATTGACTTCAGTGTCTTCTCAGAGAGCAGATCACAGCAAGAAACATCTGGTGTGTTTTATAAATTCACCCTGTAGCTAGTCAATTTGTCTTTGTAAACCATGATGCATAATGGAAAGGAGGGGGCTACTGTAGTGGAAGAATAACCAGACTCTATGTCAGAAAACTCTAGATTAATCTCTAAAATTACTACTTATTAAATCTGAACCTGGGTCAATCTGTAAGCCTTTTTGAATTATAATTTTAATAACTATATAATATGAATTGAAAAATGACATATCAAATGATCCAAATGAAGTCCAACAAATATCTTGGAAGAAAGTACCTGACCCATAATTTATACACAATAAGTATTTGCTGATTTGGTTTAAGATTGACTTAGAAGGCCTAGATTCTAGTCACAATTATATATAATTACATGACTTTGTATAAAGCCTATCAAATGTTTACCTCTTGTCTATTAGCTTGCTAGTGCTGATGTAATAAAATGTCACAGGCTAAATGACTTAAAGAATAGACACATATTTGATTCCAGTTCTGTATTTAGAAATCTATGATGGTAGTAAGGCAGGGGCTGGTTTCTTCTTAGGCTTTCCATACGTCTTTGCTTGCATATACATCTTTGTCCTCTGTACTCACAACTTTTTCTGTTTGTGATTCTCAGGTTTCTGTCTTCTTATGAGAACAATAGTCATATTAGAGTTGGGAGGATTCATAGGACCTCTTTCAACATCACTTCTTTAAAGGTTCTACCTCTTCTGAATATCCCTTAAGAAATCATACTTTCTGACAAGTGAAAATCAGACTATGGCTAACATTCAATTAGTTCAAAGAGTAAACTGGCACTTTCATAACATCTTTGAGTGGATTACAGCACAACTGATCTTCTCTTGTTAGACAATGTGAATAAATTGATTATCTAAATGACAACAACAGCAGTATTGTTCTGATGGATTAGCAAAGACATTTCAGTTGAGAAATAAGGATAAAAATATATAGGAAAAGAAGATGAGTAACAGGAATCAAAAATAGAATCCTTTCTTCTTTAATTTTGCTGGCTTTGATTTTTTCTGAGTGGTTTTCTCCCCCTGCAACATATATGAATGCCGTGGAGTCACTCAGAGATTTCCCAGCCAAGCAAATAGACTGGAATCCCATGTTGATTATTCTCAGGTACCAAACTTCTTTCCCTGAGAAAATAATTCCTGAAAATTTGGGGGGTTTGTATGGTCTGTTTAAAAATACTCCTGGGTTTTATGCATGGAGAAATAGTATCATTTATTTTAGAAGTGAGTATTTGGCAGTCGATAGGACCTAGCTTTATGTACTACACACAAGAATAAATGTATTAAGCAGTTCATAGTAAGAAATATGGGATCAGCCAACTGGAAGCTGACTACAGATATTTGTCTATAAGATGCTGTCAGCAAGACAAAAATCACAGTGTCAAATTGCATTGGGTTGGTCTCCACCAGTCGGCTACCACTCTCAGATGACAAAGCAAATGAAAGGAAAAATCAAAGTAAAATAAATCTTATTTTAATTATGTATACTAGAGATAAAGAATGCACATAACACAATTAAATGTTTTGTTTCTTAAATTTTAAAAATGAACTGACTTAATTCATATATATGTATATATATATGAATTATATATACATATATATATATATATATATATATATGTATCACCACAAGAAAATGTATTGTGTGCTTTTGTCTGCCGGAGGATATAAACAGTAGAACAAAATATATAAATATATTGTATCATATACATGGTGGCATATTTATGTACCTCATTTATTCATATACTGTTAATAAATCCATTAAAGTAACAATAACAATAGAAAAATATTCCTATTCCAGGTACTGTGTTAGACATTGGACAGATAAGATGAAATTATAGGGGTTTTGTCTTAAGAAGGCCATAATCTATTGCTAATAAAGTGTCTCGTCGAGATGACTGTAATTTCTGGAAAGAAAATCAGAATAGAATATAAGTTGGCGTACTTTGAGCATTAAAAATGTTTGAAATGTTGTGGAATTTTTGTTGTTTGTTTGTGTCAGTCATGTTGAGATTTTAGCACCAATGAAAACTTTGACAAGGATCATATTAGCTCAGCACTTAGAAGGTCTGAGAGTTAAAGAGAGTACAAGACGTGTGAGCAGGAGGTTTGTTTCATACTTTTTATTTTCATAGAAAATGTACTGCAAAATATAACTGATGGACATTTAAAAAATAATCATTTATTTATTTGTTTGTTTATTTATTTATCCATTTACAGAGTCTCACTATGCAGCTCAGACTCAGTGATCTTCCTGTCTCAGCCTTCCCAGTGCTGGGATTATAGGCGTGCTCCACTATGCCCATTTTGCTCTAGGTTTCAAGGCCAGCATGGCATGCAGTGCTGGGGATCAAACTCTGGTACTTGTCAGGCAGGCACTTAGACCACCAAGCTATATCCCCAGCTCATTGGTGGACATTTTTGAGCAAACACATTCAGTAGGCTTGCATAATATTTAACTTCTTTTCTGGAAATAAAATTTGGTTGAAGCACTTATGAGAATAGCAAAATTCCTAATATGAACATTGTTGACAACTTCATTAACAGCATTTCCAAGGGCTGGCCTGGTAGCTCAATGGACTAAAGCACCTGCTTAGGCAGAGCGCAGCAGCCAGGGTTTGATCCCCGGCAAGCTGTGCTGGCCCTGCCTGTCGGGTGCGCTGAGACAGTGATTGAGACTGGCTGTGGTGTTTATTGCCTGTAATCCCAGCACTTTATCATATAGTTTGCCTTTATACATATAGGGTATATGCCGACTCCTTGTGAATATCTGAAACCATAGTGATGAACTTTATATATAGTGATA
>NW_004524631.1:663291-666169 GCF_000260255.1 Octodon degus | reverse complement strand
TAATTACTGCAATGAAAGTTGTGCTACTGTGTTCTCTTCCTCTCAAAGAATCTTTCCTATTATGCGTATGTTGTATTGTTACAGTGTGGGGTGGCACAATACTGACTATATGATGAGATCATGTGAATTATGCAGGCATTGTGTTAGCATACTGAGCTACTATATAATAGTGAGTTGGACCAAAACATTGCAGTGCTTTTATAATTGATCTGATAACCAAGACCACTGTTGAGGGACTAACAAGTGAATGGCTTGTATAGCATGGACACCCTGCGTTGAGCAATGTCCATGCCAGAGCTAGGATACAATGTGAACTACATCTCACTCTGCTGCTCAGAACTGTATGCTACTTAAAAGTTAAGCATTATTTTTATTCCTGCAGTGTCCCATTTAATATTTTTAGAATGAAGTTGATGGAGACTAAGAAATTACAGAAAGCAAAACCATAGGTAGGAGGACATTACTGTGCTTGCACATATAGGAGGCAAAGCTTAACTTGTAGCTTCTCTAGAAGCAACACAGTTTATCAGAAATAATGAAAATAGAAATGGCCTGAGTTCAATCCCCAGTTCCACAAATAATAATAATAATAATAATAATAATAATAATAATAATAATAATAATAATAATAATAATAATAATAATAATAATAATAATAATAATACATTGACAGACATTTCACCTATGGGAATATAATTCATGAAGGCTGGTATTTGTGCAGAGATTTAGTGACCAGAAACTTTATTGTATTATAATATAAAAAACTTGCTATGATTTTTTTTTTTTGGTTTTTTGGTTTCTTTTGTTTTTGGAAAAACTGGGGATTGAACTCAGGCCCTTGCATTTTCCAGGCAAGTGTTTATTCTACTGAGCCATCTCCCCATCCCCAAAACTTGATATGATTAATGTGACCAAAAGAAATTGGTTATACAGCATTTAATAACTGCTACATAGTATTATTTATATTTTTAATATTATACAGAAATTAATATTCTATAAAATGTACTTATCGATATATACAAAAGTTTGTTATATATTGTGAAGCAAATAAAAAAGACTGCACCATTATATTAATATGCGATCCAGATAATTTTATGTGTTAATGTTAACAACCAGTGAAGAGAT
Organism: Octodon degus; assembly: GCF_000260255.1. Lineage (NCBI taxonomy): Eukaryota > Metazoa > Chordata > Mammalia > Rodentia > Octodontidae > Octodon > Octodon degus. The sequence goes on along the minus strand of NW_004524631.1, from coordinate 665,044 downwards.
AATTTAATGATACTGCTTCATTTTTTATTTTTGCCTGTATCTTTTTCTCTCTAATAGTTGTAACTGGATTTAGAAATAAAAAGTATTTAATATTTTAAAAAAGTGCTGCCTAGAGATTATAGCTTTTTCCTGAAATATTCATCCACCAAAAGTTCAAAATCATTGCACTGATCATTCTTTATAAGAAGAACTATTTCAACCTGTCGACAGTGGAGTCAGTCTTCAGTCTGCACCTCTTATTCACATACTCTTCATTCTGTCTTCCTTTTCTGTCCACCTCTTTCCTTAAATTCTTCTCATCTCTTCACTGACACACTGAGAGAAAAGCAATGACAGAGGTCTGGTCTGAATAATTTATTTAGTATTCACTGTTAGCACTTTTTATAAAAAATAACACATGCTTGTTGGTTATACCCAAAAAATTACAAAATAGAGATATTTCCAAATGAGTAAGAAAAATATCATTAAATAGGCATACTTATCAGATTTTATGAATTATTTTTCCTTTAATGTGAAAATCATGCTGTACACATGATCATATGCCTTTTTTTCTTAGAAGAAGTGCATGCAAAGTAGCTTTTCAGTACTCTATTTTCCTTCCATTTAGCTACTGTATATGGCCTACATTTTTGCTATTTATTTTATTAGTTGTACATACTCTTGTATGTCTACTACATGTCTATTAATTGTAAAACATACAATCATGGAGAATATAAGCATGATCCGTGCCCTCTTGGGCTTAAGCAGCCAAGACTGGAGCTACCCCACTGTGTGTAAACTGTAGGTCTCAATAAACAGTATTAGCTGTCATGGGACGGGAAGTTTAGGTGGTGGCTGAATTCGCACAGTGAGCAAGCATTATCTATGCTCAGCATTGCCCTTAGTGTTTTGCTCTTTGATTCCGTTACGTCCCCTAATTGCTTTTCTTCTCTCATGGGAAACAAATAGAATCAGCAAATCATGATTATTGTTCCTCCTAGCAGGTAAATCACAATAAAATGCATAACTAAAAAAAATCAATTTAACAAGCAAAAATAGAGAACTTGGAATGATGTCAAGTCCCTGTGTCCCATTATACTTTAAACTTATGTACTGTCTGCTTACTAAAGAATAGATAGAGGGGGATCTTTGCAGTAAATATGTCTTGGAAGAGGTCCTGGAAGAGGGCTAATTGTAAACTGTTCAATGGCTGGATAAAGCAGAAGCTGATCATATGGAGGCTGTCGGATTATAAGTAAAATCCCTCAGTGGCCTTATTTGACAAGTCTGCCTGAGCATGGAGGGTGGAGGTAAGGATAGAAGAAGCAGTGGGGGCCCTTGGAAGGTCCAATCATGGCAAATTGCTAGTGGGGGAGCCTAGTAATGCCTGTATGACAGACTTAGCTCTGAAGCAAGTGAATGAGAGTGCTATGGTGATTTCCACTCTTGGAAGAAAGTAGCAGATCTCTTTTTAAACAGTAGAACATTCAGTAGAGTGGATGCACAATTAATCTCACCAAAGTAGAGATTCTAAATCTACTTAGACTAAAATTAAAGAGTGAAAATTTCAGGAACACACAACTGAAATAATACACAAACACTAAGATTGCAACTTAGATGCTGTATACATAGAGCAGGAAAAGAGATGAAGAAAAAAACTCACTGACTGGACTTGTTAATTGGATAATCTGAGTGTCTGCTTATTAAAAAAGAATAAAGAGACTGAGTTTGGTAGCATAACATGGTAATCCCTGCAGTAGGCAGGCTGAGGCAG
>NW_004524631.1:660229-661970 GCF_000260255.1 Octodon degus | reverse complement strand
TAATTTTTTAATTTTTAATTTATTTGTTTAATTCAAGGTCTCACTACATAGCTTAGACTGATAGTGGTCCTCCTATATCAGCCTCCCCAGCACTGGGATTCCAGGCGTGTACCACCACACCTGGTTTTGGTGACTGACACTGCACTCCTGGGGTTCTGGGGCTAGCATGGCAGGAGGTCCTGGGGATTGAACCCACATCCTTGCACTTTCCAGGCAGCTGCTAAGACCGCTGAGCTATCTCTGCAGCCCCATGTTTAACTTTTTGTTTCTGCTAATTATGACCATTTCTTCTGCTATATCAAAAGTACCCCTTAACTAACTGATGAAAGGCTTTTTCCTGGGCCCTCTCCGGTCTCTACTTTGCATGGCCTCGTGTCTTGGCATTCTCGTTCTGAAGTGAGAAATAGTAGTTACCCGTCTCTGATTTCTAGGTGTCACTGGAACCGCTGGTCCAGCTCTCTCACTTGCAGATGCTCGCGCTCACAGTTCCTCAGCTCCAGGGCTACACTGGGCAGAACTCTGGACACATGAGGGGGCTGTACCAGGAGCAGCTCATTTCCAAGCACTCTGTTTTGTGGCGCTGTCAAGTTGGCAGCATTTACACTTAACTGTCTACTGTAGGTCATTTCATACGTGCACAATTTAACCTTATCTGGAAAAAAGTGTTGGCTAGAATTTTTTCTTCACTTGTTCTTTTGAGGTAAGTTAAACCTTTAAAAAGTTGCAAATATAGTACATGTAGAATCTGAGTACCTTTTCTCCAGCATCCGTATTGATATGTCAAATAACTATATCCAATTGTAATGTCCATAAAATTAATCTTAATGCAATATGACTAAATGATTGTAGACTCTTCAATTTTCTTCATTTCTCATAATAATCTTTTTTTAGTTAGTGCAACTAATCTGGATACCTCCCTGCATGTAGTTATTTGCTTAATCCTTTCCAATCTGGAATATTTCCCCAGTCTTATATACCTTGGCATCATTGAAGAACACTAACCTGTCATTTTGTAAACCGTCCCTCAGTTGAGCTTGGCCAATCCATCTAATGAATAAATTGGTGTCACACATTTTGGGCATACTACAGAAGAGAACTTGTCATAGGTTCACACTGTTGTTCTGTCTCATTTCTCATTATACTAATCTGGACCCTAAAGTCACGCTGGTGTTCATCAATTCTCTCTGCTATTAATTTTCCTTTGAAATGAATGGGTGTCTTGCAGGAAGATGCCATGATTTTCTAAGTATCCTTTTTTCTCATCACACTTTTTTTTTCCTTACAAATTAGAGAAGCCATGACTGATAATTTTGTATGTTAAAATGAATGTAGTATTTGCCAAATGATGACTCTTATGTCCATTATTCCTTCAGAACAGTTTTAAAAGACATTTGTATAAGATGAGTAGTCATACTTTCTACTTATGTTTTGAAACAATGATGTATGCTTCTATAACAATTTTGGAAAAGTTATAAATCAGTACTCTAGTTCCAGTGACCAAATGATCAGTGCAATAAATGACATTATTTACCATATTACTTAGGTATGCTTACATAGATCTCATATAGATCTATACTTAGATAGGTCTCACATAGATCTATACTTAGATAGATCTCACACTGATCTATACTTAGATAGATCTCAGTTCCTTTCCAAATATAAGGCTGGTGCATAGGGTAGCTCCTTTTTAGACAGCAGTCTCAATATAATATACGAAAATGGAAAATATACAATTATATTT
>NW_004524631.1:641395-659894 GCF_000260255.1 Octodon degus | reverse complement strand
TTACATAAACTATCAATTAAGTGATTATTAGAGGAAATTATCTGAAACTATTTCTTATTCCAGTTTTAAGAATTCTCTTTTAGTATGTAATCTGAGAGTTATTAAGCTCTAAAGCTGTATATTCAAACAACCAAACATTGTAAGTATGCTTTTAACTTTGCTTGTTTTTATATAAATAATGTAAATGGACTCCATTTAATCAAAGTAAATTAACCATTCCATGTGTTGTATTAAGCTTTAACCAACTACCTATATTCCTCCTTTTTTGTTTTATGTATACATCTTCTCATGCCCCACAGTATCATTTATTATTTTTCCAGATAAAATTTACAAAAACTGAAATGGAAATGTTTTAAGCAACAAGTAATTGTGACCACTCAATTCTTATGTCTATTTAGCTAGAAACATCTCCAACAACTCAGAGACTTAATCCAATCCATCATTCCCCAAACCAGCTTACCTGATCACCAATCTCAATTTCTCATGCTACAAATTTTTAGAAGTACATAAAAATGGAAAAATTACAAATGCATCATTTTGTGTCCTAATTCTTTTCACTTGTGATAATGTCTTCTGGGATTTATTCATGGTCACATGTATCATTAGTCCATTCTCTTTTACTGCTTAGAAGTATAGTTCAGTATTTGCATCGATTCAAGTATGTGTTTTGTGATAAAATATAGCAATATACTTTTTCTTAGTACATGAGTCAGATGAATTGTGCAAAAGAAAAACAAATACTCCATGTAAGGTAGCTCTGCTCAATAAATCTCAATGCATAGTTTTTCACTGTTGTAGAATCAGCAGAAAGATTAAAGGTTCCAAAGAGCATTTGGCCATATAACATAGGAAGGAGTATATAGAGACCATTTACACACACACACACACACACACAAACACACACACACACACACACACACAGAGCCTTTAGATTCATTGGCCATTGGTACTATGAATGTGATTTTCTTTATAACTAAAATGTGAAAATCAGTCTTGGATTCTTTTTAATGAAGTGAAGAGTAGTGAACTATGCCTCAGACTTAAGGATTAGCCATCTATGTTCTAACATGCTCTTCTGTTGATTCTGATGCAACTCAACTTGAGAAACAGTGACTATGGAACCTTTATTTTTCTTCATCTACCACATCTCTGTTAAAGCCCTGGAGCTGCTGATCCAAACACAGCAACCTCCTGTTACTCTGTAGGTAGTGTGTTGTGCTTTTCAGATTGGTTGCCAGTATGTCAATCAAGATTTTGACATATAAATTCTGGAACAAAGCTTGATTCTTGCTTTTCAGCAGGCTACTGTAAGTTTCCATTGCTGGATGAACAACTCTTTACTATAATGTGTTACATAGAATTTAATACATTATATAGTTATGCCCTAGTTAAAATTACCAAAAATAAAAGTATGTCCTAGTATTTAACCTTAAAAGTTGTGTTCACAATATTCATGCTTTTTTCTTCCTTAATTTTTTTTGGGGAAAGGGTCTACAGGGTGTTCAAGGTCTCACTACTAGTTCGGACTCATAGTGATCCGCCTGTTTATAGCCTCCCAAGAGCTGGGATAATAGGCTTTTATCCGCTGAGCTATTTGACCAGCCCTTTTCTTCCTTAAATGATTGCCAACTCTCTCACAACTATTGTACCACTTACAGTAGCAGAATTCCATTGAATAAAAAAATTTGAAATTTTGTTTAATATATTAAGAAAGCAGAGATCAAATCTATTTCCTTAATTTCTTTGAGAAATTTTCATGATTAAATTAGCATATCAAAGACTATCATAAGTATGAGAAAACCTTGTCTTGTACTGTTTAAGTTCTGTAGTTAGGGCCCTGGAATTCAACTGAGAAAAGATAAATCACAGCACTTTCCATGTGGGAGGAATTCATTGATGAAGTAACTCAAAGAAGCTATTAGAATTTGAAGTTTAAATAAAAACTTAATAAAAATACAAATTTATTCTTTTATTGAGAAGTAAAACAGAAAGGAGGATTTAGATTTTTATAGATGGCAAACTTAGGGGTGAAAAATACACAGAAACAGAGTCCCAACCTGATTTAAGGCAAAGTTCCATCCTGATTTAGGTGGGGATTTATATGTAAGGGAGTCAGAGAGTGTTTTTGTTGCTGTTATTTTTAAGTCTTTAGTTTCTCAATTGTTCTCAGCTGAAAATAACCCTGTTCCAAAGGGACATATATTGATGTGGCATAGGTGATCCACTACAATTGGTTGTACTAATTTCTTATGTGTTTTTCAACTACAACAAACTGTGGTCTAATAAATTCTCACTTCTTAGAACAATGTAATTCTAGAATTTTAATAATCTTGGGGTCAAAATCTAATCTCAAACTAGAAGTAAAAAAGATCTTGATCATTTTAGCCAGAGACTGATGTAAATAGGGTATAAGTATAGTAGTACCTCAGTTTATGAATTTAATTTGTTTTACAATTTTGGGGAAAATGGCCGTGTTGGTGCTTGTGTGGTTGGATGGCCTTGCCATGTGTGTCACCCGATGTGGAGTTTAGCAATGCAAGCAAAATTGTGTCAAATACTTTTTTTTTAAATTTAAAATTTTTATTTTTTTGATGAACCAAATGGTTTGCAAACAGAAGCTTTAGTGAGCCAAGGTCTGACTTCATTCACAGCAACTAGTCATTCCAGTAGGCAGTTATAAATGGAATTCTGCTTTGCCTAAAGTCATTAGTTGTACAGGCATATACAGAATTATGGAATATGTAGAAAAATATAAGAGAGAAATTAAGCAGCAGTCCACTTGGTTTATATGAAACATTAAAAAAAAAACACTTCTTCATTTCTAAGCATTAAGGTTGTCCTAAATTTGCATTATAAATAGGAATAGCTGGGGGGCTACAATGATAACTCAGCACTCTAAGTGCAAAATGACCTGGTTCAATCCCTGAAACTGCATGCCACTCCAGCTCTGCCCTGGGTGCACTGAGCTGGCCACCAAGACCCAGGGTGGTTGTGCACATCTGTAATCCAAGCACTGGAGATGCTGAAACAGGAGGATCACTCTAAGTCTGAGCTGCCTAGTGAGACCCTATGCCTCAAAAAGAAAGTTGGGACTGGGAGAGAGCTCAATGGAATAAGTGCAAGGTTCTGAGTTTGATCCATAGTACCACCAAAAAACAAAATAGACGAACGAACTAGTATGTGAAGACAAAGCCCCTTTACCTAAATTTTTTTTGGCTACAGTACTATAAGTATATTAAAATTTTAGTACTATATCCAAATTACTGCCTGGTTAATCTACTGACTACTAGCTGATTGAAATTTAATCTGTCTCTTTTAATGTGAGTTAGATTTGGATATCCTAATACTCTCATTTCCTGAAATCAATCCTGACATAAAGCTTTGTTTCTATATCCCTCTCTCTATTGACTATAATCTTTTCCCGTTTTTCTTTGTTTTAAATTCTGGAGAGGAAAGTATTTTCAGTGGTTTTACTCTAGTGAAGTGTATCAAATGATACAGTTTATTTAATATTCCCAGAGTTACAATTCAGTGGTCTGTGTGTTTTTCATCTCCTGTCTTCAGCATCACCCCTGCCAAACAAAACTACTCTGAGAGTCAAGAATATTCCTGTAATTTGTGACAAGTCTTACCAGATATTCTTGGTCCAGTTACCTGGACAAATGTCAAAAGATTGACTTGAGTTGGCGTTAAATCCACTCAGACAGTGTTGAACTACTCTCTGACTAGAAAAGCAGAAATTATAAATATGTGCTTGGTTGTCAAAGCAAAGTGCTAGCCATTCATGGCATGAAATGACTTGTCACTTGGCTGGGAAAAAATAAAAGTGTCTGTATTCTTGATGTTTCACTATAATTTGCGATTCTGGTATGTGGCATGGAGGCTTTAGATCTATATCAAATATTAACCGACTTGCTTCTTAGAACCATTTAAAGGGAGCCATCGTTGAGCATTGTTGTTCTCCCTCTGTCAGCTTCAAAACTGGAGCGAAACAGAAATTAGACTGACCCCTGCCTAAAAATGACAAGAGCGTTTGTGGTGTGTTCAATTTTGAGAGACTTGGGAGGAACGGGTAGTTCAATGCTAAACAGTCTTTTTTTCATAAAATTCAACTAATAACATTTTTAAAAGATTAAATTCAAACTATTACTTTAAAAAAATCAAAATTTTGTTTTGAAAATAATTATCATGAAGTTGTGTAGCCACATACAGAAAATTTCCAAGTGCTTTTTTCCCCCATAATTTTATAGAGAAAAAAATAGCAATGAGACAGTTTCAAATCAAATTGGTAGGGCAGTTCCAATAATTAACACATTGCATACACTTCTCCTAGTGGTTAATTGTTGTACAAGATGCAGACATGATATCCTATTTACAAACACTATTAGAACAAATCCCTCTATTCATTAAGAGAATGTAACTATCTATCTATCCTAACCATTTTGAATACACAGATACAAAATGGACATTCATCTATATCCCTTTTTTTATTTACTTCCGTCATTTGAATATTATAGGTGTGTTAACTCAGCAAAATATTCTAAAAGAGTCCAGTAGTCCATAATAGTATTGGGTCTTCCGCTTGCCTGGCATTGTCAGAAATTGTTGACAAGAGTCCCCTATAGCTCAACATAACACCATGGCTTTACTTCTCAAAGCTACAGTTCTTGTTGCATAGGTCTTGCTTTATCTTGGTCTTAACCATCCAGCAGAAAAGTATAAAATGAAGTCCAAGTGATATTTGAAGTATCTAAGACTATTACTGACAGGGAGTATTGTCAAGTGGTTACTGTTAAGGAACTGTTGTGCAATATATTGCATTTGTCACTCAGAATATTCTTTATTATTATACTGAGAACTCTACATTAATGAATACTATATCAGTAGAAACAATCAGTTTAAGAATCAGAGCTCTCAGGAATCTATGGTGAACTCTGAGGTAAAAAAAAATCTTTTAAATATATATTTACAATAAATATCTATCACAATTAGTGTAAGTTATTGGCGCAATAGGATGAGATTTACATTTCTATTTTTTAGCATTTTTGTCCTTTGAATAAGACCGCTTTTGCAGGACCCACTTGGCAGACAAGTCAAATGACCTTAATCAGAGTGACTTGATTACTGTAATTACACTTCAAACTTTGGTTGTTTAACTCCTAATGTAATAGGGATTCCTCTAATGGTATTTTTAATCTGTAATATAATTGAGAAATATGAGATTTATGAAGGTAAGAATTGAAATTTGCTGCGATCCCATACAATCTAAATTTAATGCTGAACCAAGTTCAGATTTAATTTTGTATTCAACACATGTTTGAGGATGATATTAAGGGAGAGATTTAAAAATGGTAGCAAAATTAAAAACATTGTCTGTAGGTTTAGAATGTGTCAATATGACTTCTAAAAAATTTAAATTGAATTAAATATCATTATCAATATTCTGCAAAATTTTTACTTACAAAATGGTTATCATTATACAATAAATAATTTGAAAAACTAATAAAAATCAACTTCATCTGTTCAAGCACAATATTGTGTGGATTATTTTAATGGAATATTCAAACCCAGTCACTTCCTGAACTTTATTAAATCTATATTTAACATCTTCACAGTGTACAATGCCATTATCTGTCTCAAAGATTCAAACTGTTATACAACACTGAGTATATCCACTTTTCAAGGCACTGGGTAAGAGATGAGCAGAAAATATCAACTGAATCAGAGTAAAGTAACTGGAATGAGCCTAAGGAATAAACATCATGCTGAAAAACATAATTTCACTTTCCCAGCTGGCTTTCACACATCAGACCTGCCACGATCAGGACCTAGAATGTGAAGTAAGAGATCCTTCAGTAGACAAATTTGAGACTCTCTTAGAGAAAAAATAGAAAGAGTAATGTTAAATTTGAATTTTATAAAGGCTCTTATAAACTAGTTTTACATTTATCATTGAATAATAAAGATGTCACACAGATAATAGCAATCTTTTAAAAATCATCTCAAATTAGTAGCACCTTATTGTCTATTTCATTAACAATAATGTTTCCTAAATATTTTCCTAATGTTTCCTAAATACTTTTCAATAGTTCACTTAGAATTATGTTACTTTATCTCTCTGTACAATTGTTAAAATTGTTATTGTTATTTGAACAATTGTTATTGTGTTGGAAATTCATACAGTATATAATGTATTGTGTTTTATAAACATACAAACTTAGATTACACACAAATATATATATATATATATATATTGATATATATAGCTATATAGAAAGATATAGATAGATATACAGATAGATGTTACATTTGGTACTTGTCTAACTTTGGTATTACATTTGGCATTTGTCTTTCTTTTATAAAATTTTAGAAAGATACATTTACTTATTTTATATCACTTCAAATTCTTTTTTAAAAATTTAAATTCAGATGACAAAGTAGGAAATTGACCTAATATGTGGAGCTGCCTTCTTGTCAGTCTTCACTTGAAATATCAAAGGACAGAACTTGTGAGCTGAGAGAGTTCTCTGCATGATAAAACATACTTGTAAAAGTGAAACTATGGAGATAATGGAATAAAATAAATGTGATCTTTCTGAATTTTCCAATAGAAAATATTGAATGGAGATAGGTATCTTTTCTTAAGTTTATATTTATAATTTTAAAACTTTGATATTATTCAAGCTTGACAATCAGATGCAAGAATAGTAAAAAGAATTTCTAAAGAGCATTTATCCATATTCACAAATTATTCACACTTCTCTTCCCCTTTTATCATTCTTTTTCCTCTATTAAAATCTGCATGTGGATATATATTTCTAGAATATGTAAATTTTATTTAAATTTATGAAGTAAATATATATATATATGTATAAATTTAGAATGTGTATAGATAGATGTGAACTTTTTTGCACTATGGATACTTTAATTTGCAATTTATTTATTTATTTATTTATTCATTTTGTACAGGATCTCATGCAACTCAGGCTCATAGAAATTCTCCTGTCTCATCCTCCCCAGCAGTGGTATTACAGGCATGAACCACTATGTCCAGTTCCCATGGCCTGCACAAGGCGATGGAACATTTGTCCTTGTGTTTGCCAGGCAGGCGCTTAGCCAGCCGTGCTATCTCCTCAGCCCCTAGTTTCCATTTTGTAACAGCAGACATGTTTGCATACATAACTTCAGTATATATAACAACACCAAAAATCTTTATATTTTTGCTAAATTATGCTATAATCTACAGTCCAGTTAATTTCATAAATTGTACAAATAATGTTCTTTAGAACTATTTTTATATGGCCTATAATTCATTCCAGGTATGCAATAGTAGCATCTTGAGATTTCTTTAATCTGAAATAATTCATTGAATCTACATTAGCTATCAAGACCTTTAAATGTTTTTGAGAGTGTAGACCTTTTATTCTGTGTAATGTCCTCAATTTGGGTCTGTTATCTTGTTCCTGCATGTTTAATTTTTGATGAAACAGGTTGTTCTCACCTTCTCCTGGTTTGTTTCAATCTTAAATCAAGAATCAATCATTTCTCTTATATTTTTTTGTTTCTTTCATTAGATACATTTAACAAAAAATCAGTATCTGAGTAGTGGATCTATGACCACTGTTGGCATGTCATTGCTTTAAGTATTTCATTGAACAAAGCCAGGAAAGTTGTCTAGATAGATAGGTACAGGTTTGAAGATATAAAAAGATATATATGTAGAGCTATTGATATACCAATTCCAAACCCATATCTGTAGTGCTAATTCCAGTCTTCCTGTTTCCATGTTTGTTTCTACCCTCACTAACAATAAGGAACATGGTTCCAATTGCCATCAATATATTATTCTTTTGTCAAAATTAAAAATATACAACTGCTGTTCCAGAGCACTCTAAAAAACAAGATATAATGTTCCCAAATATTTGTGTATATGTTGTCAAAAACTCCTCAGGTTAGTTTTGTATCCTCATCCCTTAGTATAGTTGTTAATTTTTTGAGATACATTTATATCTTTCTTTTCCATTTTTATTTAATTTTGATCACTTTGACTTCTTTTATCATTAAATATAGAAGTGTTGCAAAAGTCAAAGTTATGCAAAAATTTGATACTCAGAGAATTTTTTCCCATAATTTTATTGAGAAACAAATAGTCATGAGACAGTTTCAAACCAAATTGGTAGTACAGTTTCAATAATTAACACATTGTATGCATTCTTCCTAGTGGTTAATTGCTGTACAAGATGTGGACATGATGTCCTATTTACAAACACTATTAGAACAAATCCCTCTATTGATTAAGAGAATGTAACTATCTATCTATTCTAACCATTATGAATACACAGTTACAAAATGGACATTCATCTATATCCCCTTTTATTGTTTACTTCCGTCATTTGAATATTATAGGTGTGTTAACTCAGCAAAATATTCTAAAAGAGTCCAGTAGCCCATAAGAGTATTGGGTCTCCTGCTTCACTGGCAATATCAGAAATTGTTGACCTGAGTCCTCTACAGCTCAACATAACAGCACGGCCTTACTTCTTATACTTCATTTTTATACTTTCCTGCTGGATGGTTAAGACCAAGATAAAGCAAGACCTATGCAATAAGAGTTTTCTATTTCATTAACAATAAGGGTCTGATAAGGTCAGTGAAATCCCCTCAGGATTTATCCTAGATTCTGTACCTCAGATTGTAAATCCTTTGTCAATGTCAGTCATGTGGATGAGTCACGGCCATTGCTTGGCCAAAGTGCTCTCTGTGAAAGCCTGAGAGAATGTTTTCTCTCCATTAGCCATTATCACAGCTCAAATATTTTACCTCAGCCTACCTAGGGCTTATAGAGTCAACTTTATTCATTTTTATTGTATTTCTTCTGTGTTTATTTTTAAAAATAAACAGACACATGCATTTATTCTTATTTTCACTTCTTTTTGTGTGTGTCTGTGTGACAGTATAGAAATACCCATTTTTCCTTAGTTATTTTTCCCTACTTACCAATTAGTCTAAAATTCAGTGTTAATTCTTAGAAATTGATTATGACTGGTTTCTCCCAAGGTGTTTATCAAGAAAGCATTCAATTTTGTCGGTGTTTGTTAGAAAATAATACCTATGACAAACAGGGAGCACAAGCAAGTGTGGCCAAGAAGAAAGGTGGAACTGTAAACCCATCTAATCATGGTAAATCTATAGCCTATTAGATTTGTCCATTGTAGTCCAAAGGCCCAGTCTTGTTTCCACTTTTGCAGTTAGTCATTAGAGTTGAGCCTCTCCACGAATGGCATGCCCCTTAGTGAAATGGTTCTTTATGACTCAAGCAAGCAAAACTTGAAAGTCTATACAACTAGAGGTTGCTGCTAACAACCATGGCAGCTGAGGCAAGCCCAGCAGGACAGAATGCCACAGTGGAATTTCTGTAGACTATTACTAGTCTCTCACTGAAACTCCTTTCCTTGATTCTTGGTCATGAGTTGAAAGGGTTAGCGCTTGCTACCTAATATGGCAGCCAATGCAAATATGATTACTCAACTTTAAATTGAGATTAAATCAAATGAAATAATATTTCAACTGCAGTCATGTTAGCTACATTTTAAATACTTAGCAATCATTATGCTCTCAGAGAAGATTTGAACCAACAAGAGAAATTCTACTGAAATGGGAGATGTGGCAACATAAATGTCTACAACTGTGATTTTATACAATATTTGCTGTTTTCTACTATTTTAAATTATCTTCAGAACCATTTCTGTATACAGTCTTGATAACCAAGGATTACTTATCTTTTTACCACTTGCATTATTTGAATACTAGATTTACAAAACTTACCCTAAGAACAACATGTTAGAAATGCTCCGTGAATTTCTTTATGGTTCAGTGTTGAACCAAAACATAGTTGAGTGCTCCTAAAGTAAACATTTTCCATTTCCAGAATTCTCTGAAGAGTTTTTCAATTTTAAGTATGTTAAAATAAATCTTGTAATGCTACTTTAAAGTGTTATTGCATTTGCTTCAAACTGCTGGCACTGTAAATTTCAGTTCCATACGGTTTTGTTTACGAGAGATACTGGTTGAGAAAGTGTGTTCTTTTGTTTTGCCTATCAGACACACCAGTCCTAAATTTTTCAGTGAAAATTGAAAAATTGAGTCTTTGAAATATTATGTATTTGAAAGAAAACCATATAAGTGTTAGACTTTTGAAGAGTATAAACACCATTTTTGTAGTATGTCAAAAGCTTGAATTTGTTAGCTCTTTTGCATGTAAAATTAGTTCTGCCTGCTGGTAACGGTTGAGTAATACATTTCCTCTCCTTGACACCTGAGTAAAAAAGTAGTGATGCCACTTGTATATTCACAAAATTTATAACTTCCGTGCTTTCATATACAGCCGTATGATTACTGAACACCCGCATTGCTTCCGATGAGGCACAGGGACTCCTAAAAACCGCTCCTCTCTTTTCCCTGTCATTACCATTAGCTCTCAGAGCTTAAGACTTGATAATGTTAATAAAGGAAATTTATTAGGGAAGCAGGCAGCTAACCTGAGCTTCATCAATATCTTTACTGTACAACTTTTAACCCTGTTGTTATTGTAGTGAGTTTTTCAAGTGTTCAGATACACTGTGCTCTGAAAGATTTCCCATATGTACTCACTGATGGAGTTTTAGAGCAGCCTCTTAAAGGGCTATTATTCAGTCAATTGTAGTGTGAGACTATGGGCCTTCCTATAGCCCCTGCTCCTTCTCCTTCTGGTCACAAATCTTTCTCCAGATTTATGGCTTTATGTAGAGGTGTACGGGTTCAACCTCAGGGCTTACGTGTTTCGTAGCCTAAAAGATGATGCTAACAAGTGAGACAGTTGGAAAGGGCAGAGTTGATTGGCTCATGTGGCAATGGCCGCGTTTGCACCTGCAGGTGCACCTGCTCCTGTGTCAGCAGGAAACAAAACACTCCAAACCAAAAAATAATCTGGTTGATTGTTCAACAATTACAGTTATAATTAGATTTATAATTGAAATTTTGCTGTAGGATAGATTTTAGAGAATCAGTGTATCCCAACCAATCTTATTCTCAGCGTGATCTGTTCCAGTTCATTGCTACCCATGTGTTTTGTTTTTTTTTTTTTTTTTTTTAATGCGAACAAACTTAAACAGCCTGCTCCAACCACGTCCTCAGGTGATACTTCTCCCATTGCAATGGAAGAATAAAAACCATGGTTTTGTGCCAGGAAAAACATGATAAAGTGACAGTTTTTAAGATAATACAGAAATGTACATTTGCAAGCAACAGGTCAGAAATGTGATGTGCTTTAGGCAGTTATCTCAGAGATGTTTAGCTTGCTCCACACACATAGTGCCATTGTGACCATGGTATTTTTGAAAGTCTCAGTCATTTCAATATTTTAGCAGCTTTAGAGTCTGTCATTTTTCATCCTGGTTTAATATTCACTAATCTTGGATGAGTGTGATAGCACACACCTATAGACCCAGCACCAAGGTGGAGAAAAGGCAGAAGGATTGCAGGTTTCAGTTGGAATTAAGCAGCTTAGTGAGATTCTGCCTCAAACT
The DNA here is from genome assembly GCF_000260255.1 of Octodon degus. NCBI lineage: Eukaryota > Metazoa > Chordata > Mammalia > Rodentia > Octodontidae > Octodon > Octodon degus. The sequence continues at coordinate 648,330 of NW_004524631.1, read as the reverse complement.
TAAAGATTAAGTTGGGGCTATAGCGCAGGAGTAAAGCATGTAGGTTCAAACTCCAGGAATGGGAAAGACAAAAAAAGTCAGTGTTCTTGCTCAGAGTGACGCTTGAAGCTCCTGTGAAATCTTTTGGTACAGGAGGGAAAATTAAACAAAGCTGAAACTTACCATAAATTTACTATAACTAAACTCCTAGCCCAATCAGAATACTTTTTAACATAAAATGGTTTGCTATGAATAATTATAAATTCAAAGATATTTTAGATGGTATTATGCCCTTATACTGATTCAAACTAAGAATGTTTGACCATGGAACCTAGGTAATACTCAGAAGATAGGTGCTTTGAGCAGAAATTGTCTCCCTAAAATTCACATGTTGGAATACTAACTCCTGGTGCCTTAGAATGCGACTGTATTTGGAGAAAATATAATTCGCTTGCACTGAAAGCATCAGCAAATCCTCGGTCCGATATGGCTGGTATGATTTGAAGAAGAGATCTGGTCACAAACAAACCCAAAGAGACCACGTAATGAATCCCATGAAGAGGTGGCCATCTACAACCAAGCCAAAGGCCACTGAAGAAATGAATGCTATCCACACCTTGATCTTGGACTTCTAGACTTGTAAGGACCTAAATTTGTGTTGTGTAAGCCATCCATCCTGTGACATTTTGTTATAGCCTGTCTACCAACTTAATATATAAGAGGAAACTTTACAATCAGTTCTTTTCACTTCATTATCTTACAACACTGTGTTATAAAGGAAAGAGACGGCATTTTCAGCCCGTCTTTGTGTTCTCTCCTTTGAAAAAGAAAAACAAAGCAGTGCTAGGCTCAACAATGATTTTGTTGCCTTAGTAATCTACTCCTAATTAGGACTGAATAACCTGTTTGGCTTACAATTTGATATTGACTTGAACAAGTTGCTATCACCAGGAAGAGCCTAACATATTAACCCCCTCGTAGGCTCTGAAGAGACCGAAGGACAAAAGCTTGGCCTTAATCTTGGACTTGCATAGAAGAAACTGGAATTTTACAGCTTCTGCACTAATAAAGCATATCAGTAAGTTTTTAAATACAAAACTCTATGTCAAGAGTATGGCACTGAAGAGTAGTATTAAAGTTTCCTTCCTCAAAAATCAGTGCTAGAGAGCTAGAGAAGGAAAGAAGCCCTTTAAAAGGTTTGTGTGTTGTTGATCCTAAGAGACAATATGATCTAGAACATCCCAATGAAGGAAAAAAATCTGATTTATTTAAATATGGTGATGGCTGATAGTTTCAAGTTGTTCGGGTTTTTTTTCTTTTAATTTATGTTTTCTTTATTTGTTTTTTTTTCCCTGTATTTTAGGAAAGGGTCTACAGAGTGTTCAGGGTCTCAATACTAGATTGGATTCAGTGATTCTCCCGTTTATAGCCCCCTAAGTGCTGGGATTACAGACACATGCCATGATGCCCAGTCTCATTCCCCATCTCAGTGTGACCTGGGGTGGGTCTGGCATGGCAGGCCTGGGGATTGAACCCAGGCCCTGAGCCTGCTTGCAGGCACTTTAATCCGCTGAGCTATTTGGCGAGTCCTAATTTATGTATTTAGTACAGGGTCTTATTATGCAGCTCAGACTGATGATGATCTCCTGTTTCAGCCTCTCCAGCACTGGGATTGCAAGCATGCACCACCATGCCTTTTGGTGGTTGGCTTGGTGTGGCACCAGGATCAAACCAAGGTCCTTGCACTTGCCAGGCAGGGACTTAGACATCTGAGTAATTTCCCTCGCCCTATAATGTCAAATTTTATCTTTTCCTTTTGTGACCCCAAATATTCTTTAAAGTTCATCAAAGAGAGCAGCTTTCAGGGTGATTGGTCATGAAGGCATTGTGATTCATGGAGCCATCGTTAATGAGTTCAGTCACTGATGGTACTTTAAGGAGGTGAGATCTGAGTGGAAGTAAGTTGTAGGGAGCATGACCTGGGAGGGTACAGCTCCTTCTCTAGTCCCGCTCCTTAATCTCTATTTTCGACCATCAACAGTGAACATCTTTACTGCAGCACGGCTTCCCACTATGCCTTTTTATCTTGGAGCCAGTGGACTATGGATTAAAGCAAACTTCCTTACTTTGTTAGTGTCTGGTGTTTTTTCTTAGTGATAGGAAAGTAACTAAGATATTGCTTCACCTACATTAGGCAAAGAGCTGGGACCCAGATCAACTTGGATTTTGGGGTTCTGCAGCATGATCTATTTTCCATGATGGAACTATAAAAAATACAACAAGGGCCGAGCTTTACAACAACAAAGCACCAGACAGCTTATCTGTAGAAGAGGTCAGGGTGTAAGCAAACAAAAGCAAAAAAAATTGGACTTAATTCTAGAAGTGATACAAAGAGTCCTAGCCACTAACATGGAAAGGAATGAAGACTTCCTTCAGTGTTCCATAAATGAGGTTTAGATGGGTCCTATCCTGGGCAAAGAGGAAGAGCGCACAAGGCCATGAGAAGGGCTTCACCCCTGCTGCATGCACATGCCTGGCACAGTGAGGGAGCAGGGGCCACACAGAGCTGAAGTGTGATCACTAGAAGTGGGCAGGAGTTTGTAAGAGGTCCTGAAATACAGCCTGCAGCGCAGCCTTTGGCAATGTTGCAGAAGCCTGGAGGAGTGGGAACAGCAGCTACAGCTACACCCTGCCCCTGCACACAGTTCAAAGCCAGTCTATTCCTGAGCAGACTTGAAGAAAAAAAGTTAAATTCAGAGTCAATGTTGTAAACAAAGACAGTTGCTTCACACACTGACTGCAGTCACTAATCAGAAAACAGAGATCCTGTGCAAAGTGAGGAGGCTGGGCAGGAGGATCTTGCTTCAGATACCTCACATCTTGGAATTGTAGCTGAGGCCCTAGGAAAGGGTGAAAAGGCCCTGAATGGTCTGTGGAGTGCTTTTTCTCTTTAAATTCTACTGCTGTTCTGTGCAAATAATGACTCACAAATTTAGATTTCCAGTCCTGAAAGTGATCTTGGGGATCACAGATGTATACTTTGTCATATTAAAAGTGAGGAAATAGAAGATTTGACTTCTTAATTGTGCAGTTGAATACCTCAGGCCAGGAATGATACCGTCCATTTGTCTGTAACTTCTTATAGCATTTGCTTGATACCCTGGACAAACTACTTCTGAAAAGAGATATTATGGATGAGAATAGGCATAAAATAGAAGTGGTAATCATTACCTGAGGCTCTGACTGAATTGGGAAATGCATCTACTTTCCAGAGAACTGTACATAAAAATACACTTTTAAAAATTGTCTATAATTTCAAAGAACTCAAGGGTCTCCTAGACAAAATCTATTTCAACAAAATCCTTATGGACTATATCCATTAGCTATTAAGATAGATCCTATGTCAAACAGTAAATGAAGGAGAAAATAATTTTTAAGATAAATTTCCTTTGAGAGGAAAAGCTTCTAGTAAGTAAATGTGCTAAAATTTGAGCAGTGAGATGATATTTTAAGAAAGAGTTGCATCATTTTCTAAAGGAGATCTCAATATGTTACTATTTTAAAGTCTATGACTAAGTTATATTAACAATTATTTTTAACCTTTTCAGAGTTTTAAGTAATATTCATATAAAAGTTTCATTTGATATTCATAATCACTGATATATCTCTAATCTATTTTTTCTTCTTTAATTACAGAACAAAGTATAGATGAAGCACAATTTTTGTATGTAGAAATCAAAAATTTATATTGCTTTTGGGTAAATTAAGACATAGAAGAAATACTTCTAAGTTTCTCTTTTCAAAGGTAAAATGAATGTTGTAAATTTTACAAACATGAGACAAACAATTATATAATTAGGCTACTAGGAAATCCCATTCACAGGCCCAGCCCAAGCCCAGGCCCTGCGAGTGTGTGGGAGAGATTCCGCGCTCCCCTGTACCCCCTGGCCTCCTGTGGACCGAGCCCAAGCCCAGAGTGTGAGTGAGAACTTCCCCTATGTTCTTGGAACCCCTCCAGACCCAGTCAAAGCCCAGAACTGGCCATTGTGTGGGAGAGTTCCCATGCTCCCCTGCACCCACTGGACCCCTTTGGTCCCAGTGCAAGCCCAGCATGTAGGTAAAAATTCCACATTCTCAGGACCCCTCCAGACCCAGCCCAAGCCCAGAGTGTGTGGGAGAAATTCCACACTTCCCTTTGCTGCTGGATCCCTCTGGACCCAGTCCAGGCCCACTTGTGAGTGAGTCGTTCTGTCCTGCTCTCTGGACCCCTCCAGACACAGCCTAGTCCTGGCATAAAGGCCTGGCATGAAACACTGCAGCTGAAGTCCCTGCAGAAAGGCTAGAGGCCAGGACTACACAATTAATCCAGGAGCAGAACATCTTGCCAGAGGGCCAAACAGGTTCACTTCCAAGGGCTGCAGCAGGAAGAAGCTGAGCACAGCAGCCAGATCCAAGCCAGGCACAACTGTATAAATTCAAACTTCATAAATCTGCATCCGAATTTCAGAAGATACTAAGGTTATAACTGCACCAAAGCTCTACACCAAAGGTCAGAGGACAGTGCTATACAAAACAACAAAGAAAAGGAGCAGAATGCAATCTCAGGCCCTGAGCCCACCCAGAACAAATGCAGAAGACACTAACAAAGAACAAATTGGGAAACACACAGCTGAAATGTTTGAATTAATAGCGTCTGAAGTAAAGAAACAACTACAGAAAGGTATAGAGGAACTCAGATCAGAAGTAACCTCTGAAATAAAAAAAAGAAATCTCTGGATTAATAGCATCTGAAGTAAAGAATCAACTGCAGAAACATATAGAGGAAGTCAGATCGGAAATAATCTCTGAAATAAAAAAAGAAAGGATAGCTATAATGAAAGAATTAACAACTTTTTCACAAGAAGACACTGATAAAAAGTAGAGGAGATTAGAAAAACAATGGAATACTTCAATAAACAATATAGGAAAGAAATAGATCACATGAAGTAGAGTCAAAGAAATATAGAGGAACTTAAAATCTCAATCACAAGCCTGCAAAAACATTTGAGTGAAAGTGAAGATAGAATTTCAGATCTTGAAGACGCTGGTGCAGCTTGTAAAAAGGTAAGAAAAGATCTCTTAAAAACCACTAGGATGCAGGAAAAAGTAATTCATCACCTGCAAGCATGCAAAGATGAACAACGTGACACTAATAGGCATCAATGAGAAACAAGGACTCAATACAAATGATACAAAAAGAATATGGGCAGAAGTAATACAGCAGAAAACTTCCCAAATATGAGGAAACAATCTGACATTCAGGTAACTGAAGCCTACAGAACTCCAAGTAACTTCAACCTAATTAAAAACACATCGAGGCCTGGGGAGATGGCTCAGTGGAATAAGTGCTTCCCTGGCAAATTCAAGGGCCTGAGTTCAATCCCCGGTTCTGAAGAAAAAAAAAAAAAAAAACAAAACAAAAAAACACTGAGACATATAATAGTCAAGATCTCAGAAATCCAGCACAAGAATAACATACTGAAAGCCACTAGAGAAGAGAAACAGATCACATTTAAAGGAAAAACCCATCAGAATTACAGTCATGGTTTCTCTTCACAAACCATGAAAGCAAAAAGAGCATGCAGCACAGTACTTCAAGTCCTCTATGAAAACAAATTCCATCCCAGACTGCTATACCCTGCAAAACTTTCAAGTTTGATGGAGAAATGAAATACTTCCATGACTAAGAATAACTAAAGAATGTCATGATAACAAAGCCAACCTCAAGGTCAGCAAGGATGCAGGACATAAAAGAACCTGCACTGTAATATCCTATAACTCAGTTGTGTCCCAAAATTAGGACAGATATACAGCTACTTTCTCTTAATTCAGTGAGAAGAAAGATTTGTACTAAAAGTGTTTGGACAGGATACCATGTCTGCATCTTGTACTATGAATAACTACTACAAAGACAGAAATATGCAATGTATTAATTGTTGAAACTGTCCTACTAATCATTTTGAACCTGTCTCATTGCTATTTGTTTGTCAATAAAATTAATTAAAAAAATAAAAGAAAATCCCATCCACATGTAATGAAGCAGATGGTGATGAAATGTGGTGATTTTTTTCCTGGGCCATGCTTTTCAGTTCTGGAATGGCCAAGTGGTTGATATCAGGATGTTGAACAACAGGAAGGATACCATGGCTGCATGGTCTCTAAATTTGCCTTCTAGGGGTTGTGAGATAGCTCAGTAGAATAAGCAATAGCCGGGCAAGAACAGGGTCCTATGTTCAATCACAGGTACCACTAAATAAATAAATAAATAAATAAATAAATTTCCTCTCTATTTATTGCTACTAGATGAAATGAGTTTCATTACTGGGATGTACCTCCCAGTATACTGGTATGTTTATAGCATCCTTACTGGAGGGATTATCATGAGACTTAGAGCAACTGAACAACTGTTTTGCCCCATCAGATTTCCATGGGGAGAAGTCAGTTCTCAGCAGGGCGTTTTAAGAATTGTTCAGTCCTAGCCCAGATCCAGTGAGTGTGTGAGAGTGCTTCTTGCTACCTTGCGCCAGCAGGACCAGTCCCAGCCCAGGGGCAGGGTGGGCCAGACCCTCTCCCACCCCCTTGGGACACCCCCAAAAACTCTGCAGCACCTCCTCCAACCCTCCTGCCGAGTAGGAATTTCTGCCGTGTTCCGGGAACCCCCAGACCCATTCCTACCCCAGGTCCGGTGAGTGTGTGGGAGAGCTTCCGGCTAACCTGCACCGGCGGGATATAACCACTCTCAATAGCCCAATAACAGCCAATGAAATACGAGATGTAATTAAAAACCTACTGACAAAGAAAAGTCCAGGTCCAGATGGATTCACAGCTGAATTCTACAAGACATTTACAGAAGATGTAGTCCCTATACATCTCAAACTCTTCCATGAAATTGAAAAGGAAGCAATCCTCCCAAAATC
>NW_004524631.1:622587-637607 GCF_000260255.1 Octodon degus | reverse complement strand
GCGTTAATTATTGAAACTGTCCTAGCGATTTGATTTGAAACTGTCTCATTGCTATTTTTTTTTTTTTGGCGGATCCAGGGATTGAACTCAGACCCTTGCACTTGCCAGGGAAGCACTTATTCCACTGAGCCATCTCCCCAGCCCTCATTGCTATTTGTTTATCAATAAAATTATTAAAATATATATACATATACTTAGGATACAGCAACTGTATTTAAAAAAAATTGTTGCATGACAGTTGGCATTGCTTCCCCAGATGGTCCTAGGGTTGTGAAAGCAAACCCTTGTCACACTCTTTGAGACCCATTGATAATCTTTAGCCTTGCTAAAGAAACAGTGCATTTGCCCAGCTTCTTCCTTGACAAATGGTGTCGTTTCATTCCCTAAGAGTGCCTTTCCTCATATGGAAATGAATAAATATACCTTTAGTGAACAGTAAGCAAAATGAAAGGAAACAAAAGAACAAATCCTCCTATTCACTAAGCTGAAAGCCCTGAGAGGACTAAGATGCATGAGAACTAATTGCAAAATAATTACAGTGAATTTAGGATAGAAAATCAAAGTGATTCAGGAAAGAGATTCCAGCAGGATGAATACTTTCCTTGGTCTAGAAAAATCAATTACAGAAGAAATGTGTCTTCAACTAATTTTTTTAATTGAGATATAACTCACATATCATGAATTCACAATTTTATACAATTCAAATTGTATGCAATTTTTTCATGACAGTCATCAATTACAACACATTTCATCACTTCCAGAAAGGGGTCTTGTAACTATTATAGTTCTCTTTGGTTTTGCTATAAACTACAATAGCTTAGGACATTTTCTGAATTGTGTCACTTTTCAGCTTGACAACCAGGAAGTAATCAATAGTGGTTAAGCAGGTACACTAGATTGACCCTTTTGCAATCTAACTTTGTATGTTGCTAGTTAGCTAACTGTATAATCAGGGCTTTTCTGTCTCCTTTGTGACTCGTTTATAGGTCTGCCTGAATTCAGTGTGTTTGTTGATCATATTTTTCTTGCCCACTAATCAAATAAGAAAAGTAGAAGTGGAAGAAATTGATAGAGAGAACAATAAAAATATGCTCTCTGTGTGGTACCATTTTGAAAAATAAAATTTCTGTTAAAATTATTAAAAATGAATGATGTCAGCATAGAAGGGCAGAAAGGAGATAAAATAGATAGAAACACTATTAGCATGACTTATGTTTCCCCCTGTGAGAGGGAAAGATAAAGCAACTAAAGTACTTTCGCTTAAAAATAATTTTCCTTCTCTGCTGCAAGAACTTAGAGCTTATTGAAATTCTGAGGTAACTCCATTTCTGTCTTATAAACCCACTTGTGTAAAAACATTGGTTTAATACTGACAAACGATTTGTTATTTTCGCTGCCAGGGTCACTCATGTTCATGAACTGCTTTTATAAAATCTCGGGAAGTTGGAGGGAAGGATTTTGCTAGTGCTGACATGACAGGTCAAAGTGTTTATGTGTTGGAATCAGGTTAGATTCCTTTATATGGCGGTTTTCTTACCAGGTGCATAAAAATCAGCAGATTTCTTCCAAAGCACGTTTAATATTCTTTACCTTGACAGTTTACTTCCTTCCAAGTTTGAAGCTTGTTTGAAATTCATTAGTGCAGAGCAGGAAGCCAAACTGTCATTTTCTATTTTAATTTCTGGGTTACAACCTGTACTCATAAATACACTTATTCTGCCTGCAATGGTTTGCATGTGCCTTTACATGCATGAAATTTAACTGCTAATATTACTTGTGTTGGCACATGGGGCCTTTAAGAGGGAATTAGGCTGCAGGGGAGCTTAATGCCTTGCACTGGAGACAAGGTTTGTTACCCTGAGTTGTTACCAAGCAAGGCTGCCCCCACGTCGTGGGATCCCGTCGGGTGCTTCCCGCACCCACTTGCTTGTTCTTCCGCATTCTCTCGACAGGCTGAACAGATGTTGGCACCACGTTGTTGGACTTCCAGCCTGCTGACCTCCCAGTTAAATAAGTCTCCTTTTTGGTTTTTTTAGTTGTTTCAGACATTACGCTGTAGCAAAAAAAAATTCAGCAAGATGCAGCTGAAAGTCACTAACTAGTTTTGAGAGACCTGTCTCTGCAGGGACTTTTCTTTCTCATTTCCTCTTGCTATAATGGAAATAGTCTGGACATGACTTCACAACTGATTTTTATGTGTTTACATTTACTTGATAATTATGGACTATAAATTAATATACTTATTTAGAAAATAAATAAAAGCTATCTTTTCTGCCTGATTGAGTCATATTAGAGGAGGAGATATAGTAGATACTGTAAAGTATTATTGACAGTGGTAGTAAAATGAACTAGCTTATTTAACACATTAGTATTATAACTTTATATTAGGTTTTGGCACCCGGTGTTGAAACTATTTTAAAAAGAATTTTTAGAATACTGATTAAATATCAAAAAGCTTTATAAATGTTTTACAATATTTACTCTCCAAACAACAATATGTACAGTAGATATTTTTGTTATTATTGCTGTTTTAAATCTGTACCTTACAGTTGAGAGAATTAGAGAAGAAAAAGATTGAGCAATTTACCCAAAGAAGTATAGATAATACGTAGAAGAGTTGGCACTGATTTTAAGTATAACCCACTCCCCTATATCATTAGTCACTACATTATACAAGCAAACTAAACTCATCAGTCACTTATTATTGTCACCATCTTGGAAAAGAAATACAAGATCCCAGGTAAGCTGAGTGACTTTTCTAAAGCGTTATTACTTCTGCTCTTTCGGGATCACACTGAGTCACTGAGGCGTCATTAATATCACAGGTATCTTAGGAAGTCCTCAGTGACTATTTGCTGAGATATCATATAAAATATTAAAGGAAAGTATGAAGGAACTAATATTTTTAAAACACTTTCTGGTGTTTCTTCCTTTTGAGATCAGTATCTCTCCTGCTATTGACGTGATCACATTGCTTTTCTGGGAGAATGAGAACACCATGATAAGAAATCCTCTTTCATGAAGAAGGGGACTTTCTGCTCTGTGGAAAGAGAGAATGAGCTTGAAAGAAAGCTCTAGAATGGTAGTGCTGGTCTTCTGAATTCTGAAAATAAATTATCTGATAAGCACCACTCCAACTTGATTCCACAGGGTGATCACAGTGAAGGACAAATGGCAGTGTGCTGTTTTGTGTCAGAGTCTCCATATGGGATTGAGAATTTCCTTTGGTATTTAGGCAGTGTAGGTGACAGAAATGGAATGTGAGAGCTGTACATCTATTGACATAATTTATGAACACACCATGAAGCTATTCAGTACCGTAGCATAGAATCTTGGATGGGCAGCTTAGAAGTTGACACCTAAAAAATTCGTAGCATTAATAGAGCAAGAGTGAAGTCAGGTCTCATGAAGTATAAACTTTGAATATACTTGGAATTGAGTTTATATAAGTTTTTAGCATCCATTGGCCACCATAGCAATTTTCAGTAGGGCATTTAATAACCAGATGTCCCAAAGGAAATTTCCACTGAAGCTTACAAAATGCTAGAAGAGCCCATCATGATTCTGTGGACTTTCCCATGAGGATAATGAAAAAGTTTTCATAGACACAAACACCATCTTGAATTTACTTAAAATAGTAGTTAAGGGAAAGAAACTGAAATTTGTTTAATTGGCACTTTTCTAGTGATGTCCAGCAACAGGAGAGATTCATGAGAAAGTGTGCATTAGCTGCAGTGAAATTAAAAATTCAAGTCATCATTATTTGCATATTTCAGTGTGGTATGCACATATTTTTAAATCTCAGTGCAATCATATTTCATTTTTAGAATGTATAAATAAAATTATAACATTAAAATAGTGTATGCAAACATGAAAAAAGAGTGCTCTGAAGTGCTACCACATTCACATCACTCACTTTGCTTTTTTTGTTTGTTTGTTTTGTTTTCTTTGTGGTACTGGAGATCAAAGTCAGGACTTTGTGATTGCTCGGCAGGCGCTTATGCTGCTGAGCTGTATCCTCAGCCCCTCCCATTGCCATTTTAATGGCCCTCCTTTTGCACATTCTCATACACACATGTCTTTAGTATTTATGCCAATATGATAACAGGCATCATATATGCTATGTCTTTTTAATCCAGCCTTCCCAATGTCCACACTCCAACATACTTCATTTTCACTCTTAGACTGTAGAGTTTCCCTTTTTCTTTAATTTTAATCAAGATGTACATGTATCTCCCAAAGGACACCTAGAAAAATAGAGAATTTCTATTTTCTTATTAGTCACAAGAGTGAGGTGATATTGTATATTATATACTTGAGAAGCTTAAAAAATTCTGTCAATATAGTTCAGTGACTCCAAGACATAATGACAGAAAGAAAACTGACATTTTGCAGTTGCTCTGTTCTGTGTTTAAAAAAAAATCACAGACTGCTAGGGCCATGAAGAACCTTTTCCAACCTTCTCATCTCATGGATGTGAAAATTGAGAGGGAAAGGGTTGAACGACTTGCTTGAGGGGTTAAGTGTCATTATTGATTGTAAATAGCTCGTTAGGAGCAGAAATTGGGTTTTCTCTTTTTGAATCCATATTCAAAAAATTCAACACATTAAGAACTGAGCAGCTACTTGGGACTATAAAATAAAAACAGAATTAGCAATGGTTGTTCTTTATGGAGTGATTATTAGGTGTCACAAACAGTGTTTGGCCCTTACACCAATTCCGGCAGCTCCTGCCTCCAAACCTGCACAGCTGCCGTTACTCTGGGCTCTTTCCCACAGCAGCAACACTCGGAGCTTAGGGGCTGGTCACTCACAGCTTGTTAAGCTGCCCTCAGCATTAATTTCCAGTTTTTGACTAATACTGCTGACACCTCTCCCTTTAGTCAAGTGATAAATTCAGCCAATAGGCCTTGGATTGTCTAATCTCTTTCCATTTAGCTAGCCCAGGGCCCGGTAGCAGATGAAGCAAGTCTATGCTTTGAATTTTATAAACAGAATTGATGCTGTATAAATTGACTATTGATTATGCACATATGCAGAGTACTTAAGACCAAGTATACAAGGTTCACCCCAGAAGTTTTCAGAGCATAAAAGTGTAAGCAATTAAATAAGCTGTTTTTAGCTTTTACAAGAATATGCTGCATGACCAGAGTCATACTCAGAACAGGAAAGAAGGGAAGCTCGTAGGTATTCTCATCTAGATCAGTGAATTCTCTTCCACCCCAGGAATGATGACACCATGATGATAATGGTGATGGTGATAATGACAATGCTATAGTCCATGGTTTCCATAGTATTTCTAGTCTTTGACTTCATGTAAATGTTAAAGAAGTGAAACAAATGTAAGTAACATATGCAACAAACAATGATTTTATGGTTTAAAGGATCAGTGCAATTTCCAAGATATTAGCTTTATTTACAAAATATATTTCATTATGCAGAAAGGTTCCTAATTTAAAGAATGTCTTTATACAGGATCATGACAATGCTTTGTCAGGACTGATGCAATAAGATGTCACAAAAAGAATAAACTGGTGCAAAAGAAATGTATTCTCTCACAGTCCTGGAGGTCACAAGCTCAATGCCAAGGTGCTCACAGGGCCCTGCTCCTTCTGAGGCTGCTGGGAAGGATTGTTCCTAACCCTTCCTAGCTTCTCATTGTCGATGACAATCTTTGGTGTTCCTTGACTCTCTGAGTCCTCAATTTTGGCCTTCATCGCCACATGGTCTTCTCCCTCTGCACATGACTTGGCCTTTACTTCTTTGTTATAAGATTGGATTGAGGGGCATGTTAGTCTCTGAAGTTTAAATGCTCATTACGTCTGTAAAGCTCCTGTTTATAAACAAGGCTGTGTTCATACATACTGAGATGAGGACCTCCCCATATCTTTTGAAGGAACACAATTCAACCGTTATACCTTCCACTTATTTTTACTGAATTGTTGAATAAGTGCAGAATAACTGCTTATGAAACTTTTTAAAACATAGAAGCAAAATGTATCATCACTCTGAATCTTATCAAATATGCTTGTTTTTATTATTTAATTTAATTTTTAAGTTTTTTATGACAAGATCACACTATATAACTCAATTTGACTTCAAACTTACAATCTTCATGTTACAGCCTGTGAAGTGATAGGTCAAAAGATACTTGTTCTTAATATTTCTATTGTTTTATCTGCACACACACAGAGAAACACATATGCATGGTAGTTTATTTTGTTATTTTTAATGAGATTTTTGTGCCAGCCATGCTGTTGAGCTATGATAATTAATGTATTCTCCATTCTCAAAAAGTATATATAAAAAAGAAATCTGATCAATTAAGTGCTTTAAAGGAGCTGCTAAGTGTGGGCCAACTGTGGTGTAGAGCTTGCAGAAAGCAGTTGAGCACAGATCTGAAGTGTGATTTAGCACTATGTGAATAAGACAGACTGGAGTCTACCAGGCAAGGGAAGAACATGCACCAAAGCTTTGGGGCAGGAGGCAATAAAGAGTGAAAGGAAAGATGCTCACAGAGCTTGCAGTGTGCTAGGCAGGAAAAGAAGTACAAGATGAGAGGTAAGTGGAATATGCTTGTAGGCCATGTTGAAGAGCGTTGTCTTCATCCCAAGAGCTAGGGGACACCACTGCACTCTCCTTCATGAGCTGTGGTTCCCTTTGTGGACATACTGATGTCATTTGCTTCTGTTTTTCTTCCTCTTAAATATGTTTGTAGTATGGGGAATTGTGAACTACAGCACACTGGGGAGACAGATTTTCAGCTTTTATCTTCAGGAGAAATCATAGAAAACCAAATCTCCTTTTATTTGCACTATAGTCAGCGGTAAAAGAATCCATAAAGACACACTTACAGTTTCTCATGCTTTCTAGGTACAAATCCAGGATTTGATTGGAAACATATCATCTTAATATTTAACTTGGTGTTTCAGTCAAAAAGGTTATCTCAGCAATACTTTCCCCCTTTATTTTAGTAGCCTGGCTCACTTTCCATTTTCTTTTTGCTTTTTCTTGAATATTCGCTGTTTTTTTTTTAATTTTGGTTACTCATTTATTTTGAATATTAGGTAGGACAAAACAGTAAACATGATAAAAGTATACTATTTTCTCTTTCAAATTATTAATTTAAATTAAACCTTGGATAATCTCCCTGTCATGAGTAGAAAAGTAGTGAGAGCAGAATGTTTTTGTTTTTTTTTTTTATCATGTGAAAAGAAGTGAGCGGTTTTTTAATTTATTTATTTTTATGTTTTTCAAATTGGTAGGACAGTTTCAATAATTAACACATTGCATACATTCTTCCTAGTGGTTAATTGCTGTACAGGATGCGGACATGATATCCTAACACCATTAGAACAAATCACTCTATTCATTAAGAGAATGTAACTATATATCTATCCTAACCACTTTGAATACACAGATACAAAATGGACATTTATCTGTATCCCCCTTTTTGGTTAAGTTCCATTATTTGAATATTATAGGTGTGTAAACTCAGCAAAACATTCTAAAAGAGTCCAGTAGCCCATAATAGTATTGGGTCTTCCACTTGACTGGCAATGTCAGAAATTGTTGATCTGAGTCCCCTATAGCTCAACATAACAGTATGGCTTTACTTCTTATATTTCGTTTTTATATTTTTCTGCTGGATGGTTAAGACCAAGGTAAAGCAGGACCTATGCAACAAGAGTTGTAGCTTTTGGGTCTGATAAGGTCAGAGAAATCCCCTCTAAGCTACTGCACTGCAGATGGTAATTTGTAATAGTAGTTTCATGCTTGGAGAGCCTATCATTCTGGTCTTCTGAATATGGGCTACTTGTCATGACATGCCAGTTGCTGCTATGATGTCTCTTGGGTAGATGGTTGTTCAAAAAGAAGGGGGTGGTGAATGAAAGCAAGAGACAGGAAAAGGAACATTGTGGGACTGTCCTGCTACAAGGTTGCATATGGTGAGATTTTTGGACTTACGTGTAAACATAAGAAGTATATAATCCTTTATGCCTATTTTTAAAATATATTCTAATTTTTAATGTTTTTTATTATATTCTGTAGGGACTTAAATTTCAACATATCAATACTTGATGAAAAATGCCTGTTCCATATTATGCCTAAGATGTTTGACATGCAGAAAGATAGTGAGGTTAAGCTTAACAGCCTAAGTTGTATGGTAATAACAATAAGCTTGTCTTCTGGATGGTTAAAAACCTAAGTTTGCAGACCAAAATTAGGGGAAAAGGAGGGCTGCAAGGAAAGCCAACATTTTTTCCCTAGCCTTCTAAGGTCAATTAAGACTCAGGACATATGAGGAGCAGATTTTTATCCTTGGGAAACAAAGAGAGATTGACCAGAGTTTTTCTCCTTTTGGTGTATCTTGAGCCCTTGAAGCTCTGATGAGTGACTTAAGGCCTCAAGGAGGCAGTTGGAGGGACAGACAGGAGGATCTACACTGAGGACGTGGATGCCACCCTGTCTTACGTTATGCATTGCCTCTACATTATATATGTCTCTTGGCATGTTGCTAAAGGCTCAATTAAGAGCTGCAGTTGATAAACAGGAAAGACAGGGATGGACAAAAGGGATAATATCAAGGATTTCTTCTAGGCACAGTCTCAGCCTCAGACATCAGCCTGGGATAAGCAAAAAGGATTAAGCCACACTATCTTTTATTCCTCCAATTAACTCAATGACTTCTGGGTGTGAGGGGTAATGGATTATTACTTCTCAAAACTAACTTGCCTATTGTTGAAATTCTCAAATCCTAAAGTACACAACTTCTAAAGTGAAAAGAAAGCTATCTCTGCTATACAAAAATGTTTAAAAATAAATGATGTCTGGTGTGAATTCAATCTTCGTTTCTCATACTAGATATTTCACACATATGCAAAACATTCCTGATACTTTTTGGATTAAAATAGGAAGTGATATCCTTAAAAAGTTACTAATTTAACACCTAAATACTTTTCCAGAAAGAAAAGACAGCTTTAGAATATAAACTATAAATTGTATATAGGTTGGAATTAGGTTTCACATGTATAAGAAATGCACAGCAACCTGTAGATTATGCTACGTGGCTCATGGAATTACCTCAATGAGCCTCACTTTTCAAAGGTGAAATGGAACATGGTGGCTTCGATTTGGCAAAACTCCACTCGTTCTATGAGTGCTGTCTGTGATATATTTGTGTTGCTAAAAATCAGCAATACAGACAATACTTATAACCAAATATATAGGGTGACAATGTATGCATGCTTGAGTATATATATTGAATCATAAATGCATATATAACTGTAAATATATGAAGATATATTATATTAAACATAAATATATTCATCATCAAAGTAGGTACTTTTCATATGCAGTTTGAACCTTGTATGAAATTTGCACTGAGTAGTAAAAGTATTTAATACACAGAATGTTTGATATTTAACTCTGAACATCAGAAGAAAGGTAGTTGAATATAATAGACGGAAAGTAAATATAGAAACCACTGACTACAGAAGCTCTCATACTTGCTGAGATGGGATGTCACCACAGGATTTGAGAAAGCTTCATAGCACTAATGAACCTAGTACAACTTAGTAAGAAAATGAATTGATGGCAGTGAAAGAAAGAAGAGAGAGAGAGAGAGAGGGAGAGAAAGAGAGAGAGAGAGAGAGAGAGAGAGAGAGAGAGAGAGAGAGAAGGGACAAAGCTTGTTTTTCCCCCTGCTTAGCTACCTGACATTGGGGATGTGTACACTTGATCTTAAAGATACTGCATTATAGAAATAAACATTACAGGGCTGCAGAGATAGCTCAGCGGTCTAAGCATCTGCCTGGCAAGCTCAAGGACCCGGCCCTGCCCCCAAGTGCACCGAGCCAGCCACCAAGACCAGGCATGGTGGCACACACCTGTAATCTCAGTGCTGCGGAGGCTGACATAGGAGGATCACTATGATTCTGAGCTACTGCATAGGAAGAGCCTGTACCAAAATCATAAAATTAATAAATAATTAATTAAAGAAACAAACATTTCACTAGATCTTCATAGATTCTATCAAAACTAGCAAGATGTAGTGGACCCTCTACAATAAGAGCATGGATTTCACTCTAAATTTGGTTTCAATGTCACAACAGCACTGGGGATGTCGCTCAGTGATACAGCATTTACCTTGCATGTATAAGGAGACCTTGGATTTCCTCCCAGCCTCACAAAAACAATGAAAATGAAAAACAATCTGAAAAAAAATCTTTCACTAACTTGCATACACCAAGAAAGTGTGAAGAAATTTTTTTTTCATACAGTGATACCTTCAGCCAAGTGCAGGGTGCTTTCAAGCATGTCCTAAAATAGCAATAAGGATTAGGAAAAGAAGATGGAAACTGGCTTGGGATCCTTACGGTGGCCAGAGGATGCAGTCAAACTGTACATTTCTGTTTGTAGTTGGAACATTCCTCACCGAGCATGGGAGTTTCTAGAATTTCTTAGCAATATGTGGAAAGATGGGGGGTAAAGATAAGTGAAGCCAAAGAACTGTCAATAATTAAATATGAGAAATGGAGTCAGGCAACTTATTATACAAAGAGGCCATAATGAATGGTGCACTGAGATATCATCTGTCAAATTCACTATTCCAAACTTCCAAAAGTGATAATTTAGTTCAGAAGTGAAGTAGTTGAGAGCACTCCTTTTTGTTTCTTTCTGTTTTGCTTGAAGAGTAGCTAATTCTCAACTATTTTCCATTTTGTTGGCTGTAGGTATAAAGTGCAGCCATTCCGTATTCTTCTCTTTTGGCCCACAGTCTTAAGAGAAATGCAAAGAAATCTCAGGGAATAACACATTAAGAGCAAGGTCTGGGGATATAGCTCACTGGCATAAGTGACTTAGATGAACGTGGAAAAACTGAGCAGTAGCGCTACAAAATAGGCACAAAAGATTCAAAAGGAATAGAAAGTTCTTTGGGTATCAAAATTTGCTGGTGTGTGTGTGTGTGTGTGTGTGTGTGTGTGTGTGTGTGTGTGTTGAAAAACAAAAAGACAATGAGAAGCTTTGGTCCCAACATTTATAGCATGTTTAAACTTCAGCAGATACTCATTACTCCACTAGCTATTGTTTTCTTCAAATTAATGAACTCAGAATGATAGAACTTTCAATGTTTAATCAAAAGCGTGACTTGTAGAGTTTGATGTTTTCTTCAAAATAGCGTGTGTGTGCGCATGTTTCTGAACTGTATTGTTGATCTGTAACCTTAGTGTATTTCATTTCCAGATTAAATAATATAATTTGTGCTTTTTTTAAATGTAGAAAGTTTGAGAAAGACCATTAATAGTTATTTAGTGCCTATTCACTTCAGGTGTTGGACATTCAGTTATCTCCAAAATACTCAAACTTTCTTAAAAACCAAAATTAAAATGGCTTATATTTCAATAGATAATGTCATATATTTCTCTTGACTTAAACAATTCCAAAGATGAAAACATTAAAGCCTGTTGAAGCTCAGTGATTTACCTGAGTTGACAATCTATTCTAGTGATAGCTGATTTCTTGCATTCGGTTTATTGTTCTATTTAATATCACAGACAAAGCACTTCCACAATGATTTAGGTTTTGTTGAATATGAACTAGCTTGAAAGAAAAAAGATTTGAAATCTAACAACCAATTATTTTGAAACATCTAGTTTCCTCAAATCTAGTTTTAAATATATCAAGATTTTGCTCAACATATTTTATCAAACTTGTTATTGTATAAAAATAACTTTTGTGTCTGTGAAGCAGACAAATGAGAACTAAAACTAGCAAAGATGTGCCTGCATAATAACCGAGAATAATATGGAAATGCTGTCACTTGCCTTTGCTCAACAGCTTGGAGATTGACACTATATACACAAACCTTCATTGTTTGCATATATATAAATTGCTTGCAGAATCACATGGGACTGTGTCACTCGTATAATCTTGTATACCATTTCAGATCTTCACAGATATATTTCTGATCTTCTTCATCCTGGCTTCATTTCTGTTTACTTGTCAATAGCCTAACAAATGATTTTTTAAAGTAATTGTATCTTATCGATGTCACCTCGATCATGACCGACACTTTGATGTAGGATAAGATCAATGATAAAATCCCACAAAACCTTAAATGCAAGTTATGTAGAAAGTACTGCTCTGTAACACACTAAAGAATGTTATTTATTCGTGATTTTTCAAAATTAGGCGAAAAGTTGAATTCATAAAAGGGGACAAGTGACTGATAACAGGCAGTCATGAATTAAATTATATCTTAGCAATAATAATTATGCTCGTGGAATAGTAGGGAAGAGAAAAGGGAAATATTTATCTTCGGGACATAGTTACATTAAGAAATTACTGATACCTAGGCCCAGCCAAATAGTTCAGTAGATTAAAACACCTGCAAGCAGGCACAAGGACCAGGATTCGATATCCTGGCCTGCCGTGCCCGCCCTGCCCCTGGGGTGTGCTGAGACTGGGACTGAGACATGGCGTGGTGGCACACGCCTGTGATCCCAGCTCTTGGGAGGTTATAAACAGGAGAATCACTATGAGTCCGATCTAGAAGTGAGACCCTGAACACTCTGTAGACCCTTCCCTAAAATACAAAGAAAGAAAGAAAGAAAGAAAGAAAGAAAGAAAGAAAGAAAGAAAGAAAGAAAGAAACTTATTACTGATACCTCCCCAAACACTTAGAATTCCTATAATGAGTTAATTCCAGCACATATTTATTTTTCCATTCTATTTTAAAATTGAGGGTTTTAAAAGCAAAAATTGGCTTACTTGCTTTTCACCTGCCATTTAAATTTGGCTTGTATCACTTTTGAGAGCAAGTGATTTAGAAGACACTTTGAAATTTTGACTGGGAACTAAAATGTCCATTTAAGTCATGAAATGCAGATCCATGCAGCTCAGTATCTTCGGCACTGTGGAAGGCAGAGGAAAACTGTAGTAACATCATACCTACCTTTTACTGACATTGTTGACTTCTTGAAGTGTCAAAACCAAGCTTAGATATCTGGAACTTTGATTAACAATACAGTTTTCATTATTATTATAAAATTAAGTATATTTTTAGCCACAAAATCTTAATGTCCCCATTTGTAAAGTGGTCATCATAATGATAGCATGCCTACTTCTGAAGCTAATGGGAAGATCTGGTACAAACAAAGCACTTAACACAATGCCTCATGCCCACTATGGGTTTGATAGTGTAAGTTGTTATTGCTGTTATTACTAGAAATTAAATAGAGAAAAATCCACAGTTTGTGATGAGTACAATCATTTCTAGATATCAAATGTGAGGAGTAAAACCATGATTAATGGGTTAAGTCATAATTTTATGATGGGAATTATATGCAGAAGTAGGGAGAAAATAATACTTTGGCGGATATAAAAAACAGCATGACCAAGAGAAGAGCACATATTTTGATAGTAACAAATAATTTTAGGAGGCTAGAAAGGGTTTGGAGACCAATGGGGAGGTCAGTGGAGAAGAACCTAAACAGGATTAACAAAACCCATCACCTCATTCTATTAAGGTAGAGTTATAAACATGGACCCTCAAAAATAGAAAAAATAATGAGCTCCTTAAAGTTATTTAGATGACAGAAACCCTCAGAATGTTCATTATTACTTGGTCGTTGTTTGCTTACTTGAGACAGGCTCTTGCTACGTAGCCCAGGCTGGCTTTGAACTTAATACGTAGCTCAGGTTGGCCTCAAACTGCCTGGGATACTGCTGCTTCCACCCTGAGTGCTGCTATTATGGACATCACCACCATCCCCAGCTGGCTGTTATGTTTTTAAGGAATGTAAATTGTTTATTGTAAATTGTGTATTGTTACAGTTTAGATCTAAAATGCCCACCAAGTTCAGAGGTGGGTCTTTGGGAAGGTCACTGGATCATAGAGACACTATCAATGTGTTAGTCTATTGAAGACTTCAAAACTATATAATTCAGATATCGGGCTGGTGTGAAGAAGCCAGTCTCTGGAGCACTTACAGGCTACGTTCTCTCTATGGCTATGTTCTCTCTCTGTATGTCTCTCTCTGTCTCTGTCTCTGTTTCTCTGTCTGTCTGTCTGTCTCTGTCTCTCTGTGTCTTTGTCTCTTTGTCTCTCTCTCTCTGTCTCTTTCTGTCTCTCTGTCTCTCTACACACATTTTGTGTGTGTAGACAGTTCTGCAGTTTGTGTGTGTATCTGTGTCTGTCTGTCTTTCTGTGTGTGTGTGTGTGTGTGTCTTCATCTCTTTCTCTGTATCTGTGTCTGTGTCTATCTCTGTCTCTGTTTCTCTGTCTCTCTCTCTGTGTCTGTCTGTCTGTCTGTCTGTCTCTCTCTCTCTCTCTCTCTCTGCTTTTTCTCTGTTTTCCTCTTTTCTACTGCCAGGCCATTTGTGTAGTTCTAACTTATTCTATGGTCAGAAAAAGTGGACAGCATAATACAGGACAGAAGGAAAATGAAGCTTTTTTTCTTTTTTGCTTTAAACACAATTTTATTTTTTAACACAATTTTAACTATTATCCATTCCCTAAACAATTAATATGGGTCTAGCATCATAATCTACCTTTAATGGATATTGATATAACTGGAATCTTACATTATTTAATCTTTTTGAGATTGTCAGCTTTTAACAACTTGTTTTTTAAAGAGTATAAAAAGTATTAAAACAGAAAAAAATACAAGTAATGCAAACTTTCACTTAACAAAGTAAAAATATGAATTTCACAGTAATTTGTGGTAATATACAGTGTTGTCTTCTAATCAGTTATTCATATAGCCAAATGTGTACATTTAAAATTGGAAGAAGAAAAAAGTGTAAAAGAAATTAAGAAGAGGCCGGACAGAAACCTCAGCAGATTAAAGTGACTGCTTAGACAGACACGAAGTTCACACACCTATAATATTCAAATAACGAAACTTAACAAAAAAAAAGGAGATATAGATGAATGTCCATTTTGTATCTGTGTATAAAGTGGTTAGGATAGATATATAGTTACATTCTCTTAATGAATAGAGGGATTTGTTCTA
>NW_004524631.1:618176-621402 GCF_000260255.1 Octodon degus | reverse complement strand
AGTGGATAAATATATATTCTCATAGAAATACTATATATATAGATAGATATTTATACATATATATAGTATTTCTATGAGAATATATATCTCAGAATGTATGTATATATTCTCTATACTTGAACCAAGATCCTGGAATTTCGGAAGTGCTGGTTCCTGGTACTGATGACATGTGAAATATTTTACCTGATAGACATATTAAATGAAAGTGTCAGGTTCACATATTTCTGAGAATCTAAGTGAAAAACTCAGGGTCCATTATAAGGGAAACATTTCCTTTCAAACTCCATCTCACTTTTGCTGCAATTTAGTCAACACTAGCTGATCTTCCTGCCACCACAGATTCTGTTGAGATAACAAAGTCCTGCAGTGGTGCTGTCCCATATATATAAAAGTTTCCCTTGACCTCTGGAAAATAATTGGGCTAATACAACTACCACAAGTGTGAAATTGAGGGGCTGTGTGCAAGATTGAATTGAGTATTACCCCATTGTCATGTGAGAGATGCTTGTCTGAACATGTTGCCAGTGGACAAAATAAGCCTGACTACAAAGGATAAAAGAATGATTATTCCAATATTCAGTCATAGTGCATCACCAAGCGCTGAAGAAAATGGAAAAACAGGTTTTAACATATATGAATCTATTCATTTCTCTGAGAGGTCATTTATTTGGTTACTATGAAAGAGGGCAAAGATAACAAAAAAAATTCATTGCTCATACCTATGTCTTTAAATAAAAAAATTTTAATAAAATGAATCTTAAGTTTTATATTTTCTAAAACCCATTAATAAAAGAAAAACAAGTATTGAAAACTTGGTTTATTTGTTTGTTTGTTTTTGTATTTAGTACAGGGTCTACAGGGTCTCAACACACAGATCAGACTCAGTGATCTTCCTGTTTCCAGCCTGGCAAGTGCTGGGATTACAGGCAGGCGCCAGCATGCCCAGCCTCAATTGCCATGTCAACGCACCCTGGGAGTGGGGCTGGCACAGCGCACCGGGGTTCAAACCCCAGCCAGTGAGCTGCCTAAGTAGGCACTTACTTTAGTCCGTTGAGTTATCTGGCCGTCCCGGAAACTTGTTTTATAGAACATATTTTAAACTAAAATGAACATATATAAAGTTGAAACTCATCACCATTAATCACTGCTGCTTCTAATTTTATTCTCTAATGATTCAAAAGGGCTGGAGTATGATTACTGCCAATAAATGTGGCAATCATATAAAGATAGTTAAATAAGAGCATGTTGCGTAAGAATAGGGTGATGAGCGGCTCTAGGAGTCCCCTACCACTTTGAAATTTGCTTTATTACCAACAACACACGTGGCCAGTCCAGCTTCCCTCATAAAGCAGAATGGGAGTTTCAGATTTAATGATATCCAAACACTTTTCCAATTCCGACTTCAATGGTGCTGTGACATTTCTACCTTATTACAAAAGAAATCCAATTTAAAGGTGTAAACATTGTAATAACTTCTTGTCTTGCATTATTTCAATAAAAGTGCAAGGAAAGCAAGCTGACAAGTTCAGACAGCTTTCAGAGCTTAAAGAAACAGGCTGACAGCTTCTGAGAACATCTTTACTTTTAACTGAAAGTCAGTTGAGAACCTTCACTTTCCAGTCCAGAGTGTCATAATATTTTTTATTTCCAGAATCATCAAAATGTCTGACAAAACTTGATTAAAATGAGAATCACTGGGTTATATTTGCTGCTAGAAGATTAAGGGTAGTTAGAAAAGTGTGGCATAAATTATCCCAAAAGGATGATTTGTCTAAGACAACAGTCACAGCTTTCAAGTTATAATAATTGTCATTTGTTGTAATTCACTGATTACCTTTTCTTCACTTATGGTTTTCTTAAAATTTCTCTCTTTCATAAAATAATTTATTAAAATGCTGGATTGAAATTCTGAAGAGATTATGAATGAATACTATGGATAATGGTATTTAGAATTCATTCTCTTTGGCATAGGAGTTCTTTAAAATGGTAACTACTTTTTGAGTTATTGCTAACTACTTAAGATGGTTATCTTTCCTCTTTGAAAATTCATAATACCTGGAATCTTTCTGTGACCTTTAGTAAAGCCACAAAAATATCACTTCAGCTAGCTAATAATTTTAATGAAAAACTGGTATACTGAAGTAACAGACTACTACCTCCTTAGGCCAAATTTCTAATATAATTTGAAATAAGTAAGTGCAATACATGTTTACCATAATTTGACCATTTTAATTTAGGTCTCACATGAACTATGCTTTGGAACTGAATCACATAGTTTCTTATTTATTGTTTATTCTTAGACATCATTTAATGAGGCTGACATGTTGCCCCACAGGTTCCACCCAGTTATTGTTGAACAGAAGCTGCTGTACTTTTAGCAAGACCATTCAGTGCCTGTAAGGATACATTAGTTTTTTTTATTACATATTGACCAAATACCTATGCAATCCTTAGCTTGCCCACATTATGCCACTTTCCGGAATGAAGATAAATAGGTCTGTCTATTTTTATATCTATCTACTATGTAAGGTTTTGTGTTTTCCTGTGTGTAATGGAAAATCATTGACAGTGAAACTGTCCAAATTCAGTAGGTAAATTTTTCTTTCACACACACAAAATGTCTAGAGAAGGGTTGGTGTTAAATCAGTGTCTTCAAGATAGTAGACCCAAGGACGGCTCTTGTTCTTGGAACTGCCCATGAAGAGTTAAGTCTACAGCCATCACTTCAGTATGTCTTCAAACTTGCAAGGGAAGAGACAGACACATGCCCACGTAATGCGGCAGTTCTTTTAGGGTCTTTTCTTAAAGTCCAGCCCAACAAGCTATGTTTATATATCATTCATTTAGATAAAATGGAGTTTATGAAAAAAATTGATACATGAGTACATTTCCATACTCAATAAAATAGAGAGTTTGTTAATAAAGAAGGAGAAAGCATAACAACAAGTAGTCTCTGTCGTACTAGTCTTCACGTAGTTTAGAACAGCTGTGTTTTCTGGTGTTTAAGCAACTTCAGCTGACTGACATGTTGTTTTCTTAATCCTTCTGCATGAAGTTCAACTATGTATCATGCTATTCGTGTGACTGGGCAATGGTAATACTCCTCTTGTCCCTGAGTTATAAAACAATGTGGCCTCTGATTGAGAACTACTTTTTTGCTTCCTACTTGACTCACACTGAACATGCCACCAGCTGAAGCCATATGAAAAACTTCGCAGAGAATAAA
>NW_004524631.1:607118-618076 GCF_000260255.1 Octodon degus | reverse complement strand
GGTGTTTGTAAATAGGATATCATGTCCTGTCCACATCTTCAACAGCAAATAACCACTAGGAAGAATATGCAATGTGTTAATTATTGAAACTATCCTACCAATTTGATTTGAAACTGTCTCATTGCTATTTGTTTCTCAATAAAATTATGGGGAAAAAAAGAAAAAAACATTAGAAAAATCTCAGATTATTCAAACATTGGTTATCTGAAAGATTAATAAAACTGATAAACTTTTATGTAGACTGAAATTGAAAATATAGAAAAACTGAAATTATAAAAACTAAAGATAAGACTATTGCAAGCATAATAATTAAAATAATCCCCTGGGAAAATTATGAACTTTGAAGAAAATAAATTAGGTAATTTTGATAAAATGAATGAAGCTAGATTTTGAAGGAGCTCATATGAGGAAGAATTTGGAACCACAATCAAAAGTTAACTTACGTAATGATACATGATGAATACCTGACAGATGTTAAGTTCTTGTTCAGTCATATATGTGGAGTAACTACATTCATTTCTGGCAGTGACCTGCTGCTGAAGTGGTCTACTGACATATGGAAGAGCTCTAAACTTGTTCATGTTAATACTATTAATACTATTGTTTTTCTGTTCTCAAAGGAGAACGTGAAACCTGGAGTTCATCATGGGGACCAGGGGTGCCTTCAGCTCAGATCCCTAATATTTGCTGTGAAGTCTCTTAGTTTAAATCATTTTCAACCCATGCTGCTTTTCTCAGTCAGTCATTTTCCTCTACTTTCAGTGAATGATGGGAACTTCTTTTGTAAGAGAAAAATCACCCTTGAAACATTTTTATGTCCTTTCTTTGCTATTTTTTTATTTCACTTGGCTTACTTTAATAGACATATCCTATCCACATGGAATCCATTTTCTCCTAACTCTTTGAAAAATGAGAAAAGTAACTTACACGCAGGAGTAGGTCACAGAGATCAATTGAGGGATAGTGACAGTCTATATTGCTGTGTTATTTAGGTGTGATTTATCTTAAATTGATTATATTTATCATAAAAATGGAAAAATTGTGGAGGAAAGGCTCACTTACAAGAAAATCAGATTTAAACTTCTACCAACATTCTTCCTACATTATTTTTCTTTTCTATGCCATATTCCAGGATCAATCAGAGGTGTACCAGACAATATAATTAAATAACAACTACTCTGATCTAGTCAAAATAATTACCCCACATATTACCCTCTTTGGATTATTTGATAGCATGTTTTGGTGTGAATCCTGATGCCAGTAGAATCTTAATACCTCTTTCCAAATATGCCATAATTCTCATTAACAAGTTTGTTGTACAGTTTGCAAACATTCAGATATCAAGTAGCACATAGTTTTAAGTTTCAGTCAATTCTGACAGATGTTAAGCAATACGTTTGATACATTTGTTGTTATCTTCACATAAAAAATGTGAAAATTTTATGCCTCTATTGACCAGGGTTTCATGATGGACTACTTTATGAGCAAAGGGACTGCACTACAAAAGGAAATAGATTTATGGTGCCCACCATTAGCTATGGTGAGGAAGCAATGAAATTAGTAACGCCAGGGTAGGTCCAGACAGATAGTTCAGCAGACTAAAGCTACTGCTTAGGCAAAATGCAGGGACTGGGGTTCAATCCCCAGCTCCACATGTCATGCCAGCCCCATCCCCAAGGCGCGCTGAAATGGCGATTGAGACTGGGCACAGTGGAGCACGCCTGTAATCCCAGCACTTGGGAGGCTGAAAACAGGAAAATCACTATGAGTCTGACCTGTGTATTGAGAACCTGTAGACCCTGTACTAAATACATTTAAAATAATAATAATGACACCAGGGTATTAATAGTGAAGCATCCACAACTTAGATGAGGAGAGGGTTATTTTGAGTCAAGGCTTCAGTCCATTACTGGCTGGCTCTAAGACAGAAGGACTATGGCAACAGGGTGTGACTTAGGAAGGGTGCTCAACCCAGGCCAACTAGGAGGCAGAGAATAAAGGGAAGGACCAAGGGTAAGAATACACCCTTCCAAGTGATCCCGTAGTGATCTTCTTCCAACCAGGCCTTGCTCTCTCTTTTCTAAGAGAAGCTTTGCACTTTTGGGCCTCGGAGGCTGTCATGGGTGGAGTTTTTCTCCTCTGATTTGCCTTTAAACTATCTTTATTATTTTCCCTATTGCAGAGTACCTGGAATGTTAAAACTGCCAATGCTGATGAACAACCACTTTGTCTGTTGCCTCAATTTTGTAGGCACTTCTTTCCTGACCAAGCTGTACATTTTTCAAATCATTCCGCAGGCATTTTTCCCCGCTTCTCACTGTAGCTCCGACTCAAAGCAGCTCGCCATATGCATACCACAATCTGAACACTGGTCAGCCTTGAACTTTCCTTGCCACGTGAATTCATTCACCAATTTAAATTTAGTCTCCCACAAATTCTTGAGACCAGGGTCAAATGGAGCAGATTTTTGCTAGAGTATACTACACACAGTCTCTACTGCATTTTCCAGTAGAGCCCTCATGAGTAGAATGCTCACTAGTCTGGCCTGGCCTGTCTGTATTCCTGTCAACAGCTCTGGTCTTCTCATGTCTGACCAAAATCTTTCATCAAGCTTCGTATTGTATTGTAAGGCTTCTCTAGGCTGCTCTCTCCACATCTCAAAAAAATCCGTTCCAATGACTTCTGAGCCACATGGTCAGGCACAGTGATGGCAATAACCCCTAACAGTGGTCTGTATTAGTCACTTTGGTGCTACTGGGATGAAATGCCCAACCCTCATATTTAAATGAGGAGAGACTTATTGTAGCTGATGGTTACAGTCTTTGGCATGTTGTTTCTGAATTAGAAACAGAGTGAAGACAGGGTGTGGCTTAGGAAAAGTGCTCAACCCGGGGCAGCCAGGAAGCAGAGTGTAAAGATAGGAGACTGGACCTGAAGGCATGCTTACAGGTCACACCCTTAGTGACCCACTTTTTCCAGCCAAGCCTCACTTCTGAACATGTGGCATCCAAACCCTTTTGTCTGTTACTCATCAGAATCACCTAACAACATGAAATAAAGCCTAGTAAAGATGGCACAGTCCCTTTAGGGCTCATTGGTCCAGGGTACCAGAAGGTTTAGTTTATAGATGTTTCTGATGAAGAAATCTTAACAACTGAAATTCATGCTATGATGGTAAAAACGATGAAACTCTCAACTGAAGTAAATTTAAAAATAATTGGCTTTTGTAAAGTTCTTATAACTAAGTAGCAGAAGAAATGGGTTATTGATTTTGTCTATTATGAGATTCCCACTTGTGGGCTTACTCTCTGTCTCTCTTTCTGAATACATACATTTATCTGCTGGTTTTTCTACATGGAGTCATTTTTTCTCCATATTTCCAACATTATTACATTGGCTCAAATTATTCAATATTGGAGGTAATTATGATAGTAGTTCAGACTGCTGATACTTTTTTCCAGAAATAAATCCTGCCTTCAGGAATCTCATGGAGTCCACTAATCAGTGGAGTAACGAGTACTTTCTATTCTTATTTTATTTATGAATAAACAGACAAAAATGTTCAAATTAAATGAAATACTACCCCAGACAAGATTCAGATTCAAAGCCTAAGCTAGTAATTTTTAAGCTAAGAGAGTGACAAAGCATCATTCTCTGAGTTATAAATTAGAGTATGACAATATTTGAATATTTTTCCAAGAGGAAGAGGTAAGTTCAGTTTTCCTCTGTCTTATACTCTAATATCTACTTTTGTATGCTCCCAATACAGTGAATAATATTTCATGTTAGCACAGATTGATAGGCTAGCAGCCATACTTTTTATCGCTAAATGTACCACCCTAAACTTGCATCTGAGAAGGATAATGAAGATTTCAGCACAACAGCAAAATTCCCAGCTTAGGCACAAGAGATTAAAATCCTGAGGACTGTGCCTTTATGAAAACTGGTTCTGGAAAAGAGTGAGCCTATCAGGCCCTGTGTACTCAGAGGTATGCAGATATTTTGTCAGAGAGGTGATGACCGGCGGGTCCTAAGTCATTCTCAGGGCTGGCTCTGTGTCTCTGAACACTCTCTCAGTGATCCTTCTTAGAGGAAACAGCACGTTTCAGAGGTGAAAAGGTGCACATGAAGCTCCTGTTCGTTGGTGCTACTGTATGTAGGAAATGGACAGTAGCATTCACTGTATAATCTCCAAAGCAGCTCTGTTGGTTAGTAGGATTTCTGTTGATCTGATAAAATACTTAAGAAGATGTACTTAGAGGAGGAAAGAATTACTTTGGTTCTCAGTTCTAAGGATTTTGGTCACTGGCACTGACTCCATTGTTTGGGCCTATGGTGAGGCAAAACATCCTGAAGGAAACCTGTGGGACAACGCAGTAGCTCACCTCATGGAGACAAGGAAAAAAGAAAGAAAGAAGCAGGAAGTGCAGTGCCAGTGTTTGCACCTACCCCTCAAGGCAGGCCCGCAGGGACCCAAGTTCCTTGTCGGGGCTCCATGACCCCACCACCGCCCTCCAAGGGTGCCACATGTGGCCCTAGGGGGACATTTAAAATCTAAATCACCACGGTCACAGTTTCCTACTACTGAATGCCTTAAACTCAGTTCCCTTAAATACCCAAGACTTTCCCATCCACAGTCATCAGTTAAAGAACACAATCACCTACCTTAGGAAACTAATATTTCAGAAAGTTAATCACCCTGTGAAAGCATTGCATTTTCTTTAGGCTACGAGCAAATAGCCACTAGCGATAATGATTTTTCCAAGACCATGAGAACAAATATATCATGGTTATCTATTTTAATTAATATAACAATGAAACCCAATAAACTACTCCATTTGCTAAGTGGAACTGTGGCAAAATATTGAGTGATGATGATGAAAATTCTACATATACCTTTGATGGACTACCTACAGAATGGAGATAGGCAGAAACAAATAGTTATCAGCTCATTTGATTAAATCATGAAATTGATTAACAGATGTGCCCTTGGTTCAAATCTTACCACTGGAAAAACTCACTAATGCTCAACATCTATATAAGTAATAATGATTTTCTGTTCACTTTCATTCGATAACAATGTAATGTGAGAGCATTACAATCCCTGAAAAAGTAAACAGGAAATTATATGAAATAGAGATAATATATTATTTAGTTAAACATACCATTTTGTATTTTGTTTAATTTTTCTTGGTTAATAAATATACATACTTAAGAAGTGATTCAGTACTGTACGCTAGGATGAGAAAGAAAGAAAAGAGGAAGGAGAGAGAGAAAGACAGAGACAGAGAGAGACTGAGAGAGACAGAGAGAGAGACAGAGAGAGAGAGACTGAGAGACAGAGAGACAGAGAGAGAGAGTGAGAGAGACAGACAGAGACAGAGAGAAAGAGACAGAGACAGAAAGAAAGACAGAGACAGAGAGAGGAGCAGGAGGAGGAGAGAGAACAGAGGTTGTGGAAAAGAAGGGAGGAGAGTGGAGGGGAGGAGAATGGGGGAAGAAAGGACAAGGACAAGGAGAGGAAGGTGGGACAAGTGAGCAACTTAAAGTCCCAACTCCCAATATTTTACTCAACACCTTGAAGGGAAACATTTAAATTCTTTTAATTTTCTGTTCAGTTACTTAGCTTTATTTTCAACTATGTTTGTCTTTTTAAAGAGATAACTATCTCTTAATGAATAGAATGATTTGTTCTAATGGTGTTTGTAAATAGGATCACAAGTCCACATCTTGTACAGCAATTAACCACTAAGAAGAATATATGCAGTGTAAAGAGATAACTAGACATCCTTACAGTGCAAACACTTGATGTTTTGGTTACTTTTCTCTAGTTGCTGGGACAAAATAGCTGACACCCAAAATTAAGGAAGGAAAGGTTTATTTAGCTCATGGCTAGAGGCAGTTTTAGTCCATACTCAGTTGGCTCCATGACAGAGTGGCTCATGGCAGAGGGCAGCAGTTCATGGTGGCAGAAAACAGCAAAATAGCAAGAGCAAATGCAAGGAGTAGCAGCAATGGCAACAGAGAGCAAGTCTGTCTCCCTTATGTTGCATTCAGGTTATCCACCCCAGGATGGGAGCAGTACTCATGCCCATAATCCCAGCACTGGATCATGAACTAATCACAAAGTCTAGAAGTCCACCCCATGATTGCATTAAGCTTGGGGTAGGGGGTCCACTAGACACAGACCCTAGCACTTGATAACACCAACATCCACTCCTTATCTCTTCATTTTGTTTACTTCCAAAGTTCTAAACAATTCACTAAAGACCTGTGAGCTATTTCAAAGGACTAAACTCCTGCTATGGAAAGTGCAGGGACTAGAGTTCAATCCCTGCCCCTGCTTACTGTGCCGGCCCTTCCCAGGGACACGCTGAGCCAGGATCTAGTCCCGACATGGTGATACACACTGGTAAATCCAGCGCTGGGGAGGTTGAAAACAGGAGGATCACTACAAGTCTGAGTTGCATAATGAGACCCTGTACCAAATACATGAAATGGAAAAAGAATCAGTATTTTAGTGTTGTGTTTGTGATCAATTTTGCAATGGACAAAACTTAGCATGTGCTAATATTTAATTCTATTAATTACTTGTTTGACTTCTTGATTTCCAATAGGTTATACTTGCTTTGTTTTTCCATGAGTCATTTTTATTTTTGTTGTTGTTTTTTTCAGGGTAGGATTATTTTAGGGAAGTGTTGTTTTCAGAGTGGCTTTTTTTTTTTTTTTTCATTTTTTGATAGTCTCACTCTGTAGTCCTGGTGGCCTTGACCCTTTTCTTCATCTTTGAGAAATGCTATAAAATTATATGTTTCATAAACTTCTTGTTTCATTTGCCTCTTTACTCTGATTCCTCAATGAGTGTTTCATCACCCAAGATTTCTCAGACTCACGAGGATGCTCCAATCTCAGCACCCCAAGTGCTGGGATTACAAGGATGTGCTACTGTGACCCTTGCTCCATGTGTTTAGATTTTAAACTGTCCAATGTAAGTTCTTATTCAACTTTCAACACATACTGTGAAATAAGTTAAATCAATGTACAACTATATTACCTGACCTCCCTATTTCCTTCATATTTATCATAGAGATATCCTTTTGTAATTTATTGTCTAGTCTTTTTGTGTTAACCACTTCCTAACTTATAAAAAATGTAGCACTTATGTATGCCTTCATTTTAAAGAGATGCATCCTTCAGTACTTCTGAGGAAGATGCCGATAAACGAATGAAAGTATTACATATTTAAACATATCTTTATTTAGCTATATATTTGATTGGTATTTTGGTGAGGTATAAAATGGTAGGTTAAAATAACTTTCCTACAGGATTTTCTGATGTTTTTCTGTTTACTCTGTTTACATTGTAAAGTTCTGCGTCGCATTGTTTGACAATTGTTTCTATAGAATGCCTTATATGTTTTACTTCTTCCGAACCCAGGAAATTAGGATCTTTTTCTGTGTGAGAAATGCTTCATGGGGGATTGACAATATGTAAGATATGTTTTAATTTAAACATTCATCATATTTTTGGTCATCTCTTGTATATGATCATATTCATTTGTATGGTTCACTTTTATCTATTTTTTTTTAAATCTCAGATGTTTAAAGTGTTAATTGACCCTTTTCTTCAGCTTTGAGAAATGCTATAAAATATATGTTTCACAAACCTCTAGTTTCATTTGCCACTTCACTCTGATTCCTCAATGAGTGTGTAACCACCTGTCTGGATCCCACCTCTTGATTTATTGTCTTGGTTGCATTTACTGTTTTTTGTCTTTTAATCTTTATTTTTTCTTCTTCCATTTTTTTTTTTAATTTCTAAGAAGTCATTCTTCAACTCTCAATATTTTCTTATAGTAACATATGTGTTATTCAGTGACTATATCATTTACCTACATTATTAGATGTACTGTATTTATCAAGTTTTTTTTTCCTAAATCTCCTGTTTAGGCAGATACAGGGTCCAGGAGTTTGATCCCTTGTCCTACCATGCTGGCCCTCCCCCCAGGGTGCACTGAGATAGTGATCGAGACTGGGCATGATGGCACGTGCCTGTAATCCCAGCTCTTGGGAGGCTGTAAACAGGAGGATCAGTATGAGTCCACTCTATGCAGTGAGACCCTGTATACCCTGTCCTAAATAAGAAAAAACAAATTCTTTGTAAGCAATGACTTTCCATGAAACCTTCATTAGATTTTGTTGTGTTTCTCTTACATTAAGAAGTTGCTTCTACTATCTTTAGAAATTATGCTCATGTTTACACTTAAAAATAAAAGTCTAAAATATGATTGCAGTTTATTCATGGTCATAAGGAAAGTGAGGTTGTGGAGTGGAGTTATTGCGTATAAGATAGGATTCTGTCTGTCTGTCTGTGTGTCTACATCTCCTTTTCTTGTCTTTCTCTCTACACAATTCAAGAGTGTCAAATATTGGTAATTTCCTGTAGTTTAAATGATCACACACATAAATAGATATATGCTTTAATGAAAATAATTTCACATTATTTTTGCATCATTCTTTTTCCTCAGAAATTATAGTTCATGTTTCTCATAAGATTAATATAGTATTTGCCATTATTCCTCAGTGAATCTATGCTGTAAGAGAATTAATAATCTAATGAATCCATAAAAAAAATTCTCAAGTAGTACCTAGAATATTGTTCTAATAGGTATTCTCTTGAGTTGGATAGTTTTTCAAATATATTCATAGTATGGAACTAGGCATGGAAAATAATGAATATTAAAATATTCTACCTGTTAGAAATCAATTTCTTAGTTTAGAAGATGTTCTGAAAGGAGGAAAGAAGCTGCTTGAAGACATTTGTCATTCACCTTGGGTATTAATCTAAATGTAGGATTATTGTTACTTTGTGTTCCTTGATGTGATTACAGGCATGTTTTTTCCTAACTGTATTTCAGGAGTGATGTGAATGTTAGGTCAGTGCTGAAATGTCTTTGCCTTGACCAGTCCTATAATTTGATTTACTAATTCAAAAGAAAGAGATGGAGAAAGCTCAATGTGTTGTGTGCTGTACATACATGGTCACACATACGAACATGCACATGTTTTGTTTCCTTTTCTTAGAAAAGAAACCCTTTCTTAGGTATAAAGGGCCTATCTCATCTCTATTTGTTAAGACCAGGGAATATGTCTTTATCCTACGCATAAAACAAGATCGAAGATCAGTTACATTTTAAGATCATTGATGGTCAAGACAAAACATCAAAAGTAGTTAATGTTGTAGCAAGTAAAGAAAATGCCAAAGAGAATATAGTGAAAGAAATGTCAATTTCAGGTATGAGACTGATTAAAAGTCTACAGTACCTTAATTCCCTCGAGTTCTGGATTTAGGAATTATGACACCAGTTAGACACTCTGCTTTAATTCTTGCTTAGATCACTCAAATATTTTAATATATCCTCTGAGTCAAATAATACAGTTTATAGTGAGGGAAATTAGTTTTGGAATGCAGCAGATAAGAACTAAGCTTGATATTTCCAAATCATACGTATATCACCAATGTATTCCTGCATCAGGTAGTGGGGTCCTGATGTTTATTTGTTCAAGCAAAGTGAAATTGGGCTTGAAAGAAGTATAAAATGAACAATGGGTGAAGGGTCCTTCATTTGACACATGTATCCCTTCATCTCTGTATCAGCATAATTAATATTACAATTAATAAGTATAGGTATATATTTAGGGGCAGATAATGAATTAGTGGGGAGAAAGATAACAAACATAAAAAGCATAATGACACTTTCAGCAAGAATTTGTTAATTCTATTCTGTTTTACTCCATCTAGTAACATGGAGAAAATGTCTATCTGTTGGAAAATCTGGTATTGTCAATGCACTAAAACAATTTTTCTCTCTACCTACTTAGAGGAACATTATGTATTCTAAGGAACAGCTTTCTGTATGGTCTACTACAGTTCCTGTTTAGAAATTTATTCCAGAACAAATGGATCGATGATGTATTGTATTCTACATCATTGACATTTTCAAATGAGAAAAGTGAATATGATTGATAATTTTAAATTTTTATTACAATATATATACAATACACAATGACTACATTTCTCAAGGGGAATTTTTAATTGTGCTGAGCATGTAGGATTCCTCTGGATTTTAGTGTAGCGCATGTGAAGGAAATATATATATAATGGAGAATTGTAGTTTGATTTTACATGCTATTTTAATATTTACATGATGCTCATTATTTTATTTTTCCAAAACTTAGATAATATGATTATTTTCATTATTCAGAGTAGGAAACTGATCCAGATCACAGTACATTGCCACAGACCACAGCCCTAAGAAATGGCCAAAAGAAAAGAAATTTTTTGCCTCCAAATATTACTCTTTGAACCTTTATTTTACATCTTATTCCATAAAATAAAAATATTTACTCTGTTTTCTTAAGACTGAATCATTCATGACCTGGCATATACCTTGATAGATTTATAGAAGACTGGATTTCATGAATTACCCTTATTCTATCAAGTGAAGATAACATATTTATTATCATGTTTCTCATTCCAGAAATAAAAATAGCAGGTGTGAAATTGTATCTACTTGTGAATGTGATAAGACAGAACATTTGAAATTGGATGAGTTGAAATAATCCGAGATATAAAGAGTATGTTTAGCATCAAGAATGAGGCTTCTCTGTATTTTTAAAAGAGATTTATAATTTTATGTAATGTGACATGACAACTTGACAGTTTGAACTTGACTAATGAAAATGGTTACTTTTTGCAAAGTCAAATCTGTAGTTTTTGGTATGAACATTATTATACTTTGAAAAGACATATATATAGTATATAATATATAGTATACCCGCGTGGTCGCCGCCGACGCAGCGAGGAACTAGGGGAGGACGGTGGCCCGCGCGGCTCGTCGCAGACAACGCGGCGGCGATGTCCGCGAGCCAGGCGAGTGCCGCGGTGGCTGCGGCGGG
>NW_004524631.1:583721-601483 GCF_000260255.1 Octodon degus | reverse complement strand
TTCTCTTGTATCTGGCATCTTTTGCTCAGTGTATTTTTTAAAATTCATTTAGGTTATGATATGTATTGTTAAGTTGTTTCTGATTACGGACTTTGATTTTTGTGGACATTTTGTAATTATCCTCTTCCCTAGTGACAATTTTACTGCTTCTAGTTTGGAACCATTATGAATCAAATAAATATGAATTTCATATGCAAGTATTTTTTATAACCCAAATTTTCATTTTTTGTGACAAATAGGTAGTAGACGTGTCTTTTTAAGAGAATAAAAAGTAGTAGAAAAACCTTGTTAGAAAAAAAAAGAAATGATACAGAATTTATTTTTTTCTATAATTTTATTGATAAACAAATAGCCATGAGACAGTTTCAAATCAAATCGGTAGGACAGTTTCCATAATTAACACACTGCATACATTCTTCTTAGTGGTTAATTGCTGTACAAGATGCGGACTTGATATCCTATTTACAAACACCATTAGAATTTAACTAAACAAAATAATAGGAACTTAGCAATGGTGGTTATATTGCCTAATGTTATCTTCAAATTAGTTGTTTGGATTGCTAGACATAAGCATGAAAAATCAATTTAAAAAGTTGTAAGAAATTTAAAAGACAAAAAACATTAAGCATTAACTGCTTTTTTACTTTATAGTAAAATGTCAACCATCTTTTCCAAGTGTTTTGTTATTTTGTACTTTCTCCAGTTGTGTTAGAATGTAGCTTATTTTCCATTCTCAACACAGTATCTTTAACGTTATATTCTGTGTGTGCTTTTTCTCTTATTTAAATTTTGATTTCTCTGATGCAAAATGCTTTTGAGCATTCTTTTATGTTTTTTATTAACCATAACTATCTTTTTGTAGAAGTATTTGTTCTTTTATGTTTTTTTGTTTGTTTTGATTTGGTTTTTTGCTTTTTTTTTTTTTTTTTTGTGGAACCAGGGATTGAACTCAGGCCTTTGCACTTGCCAGGGAAATGTTTATTCTACTGAGCCATCTCCCAGCCCCATATTTTTCTTATTTATCAATTTTTATTACAGTCTCAAGTCACTTATGATATATTCATATTGAATGTTTTCTTTCTTTCTTTCTTTCTTTCTTTCTTTCTTTCTTTCTTTTTGTTTTTGTACAGAGAATTGAACTCAGCACCTCAGTCTTGCTGGGCAGGCCCTGTGCTACTGAGTTATATCCCCGGTCCTGAACATATTTTCTAATAATCAGAGGCTTGGTTTCATTTTCTCTACTGTTTCTTGTCTTTTACGTGTGAATGTGTGTGTGTGTGCGCGCGCGCGTGCGCTCACAAGTGTACTTGCCTGGCATGTATTCGCTACATCCATAGCCCTCTTTTTTTTTTTTTGTTCTCTATTCTATTTTTAAATTTCTTGATTTTTTTTACTGCATTTTCCACTGTACTCTTAAGATGTTTTGGTTTTCATTTCAGTTATTGTGTATTTTGGCTTCAGATTCATTTTTTTAAGTTTCTGTTTTCTCACTCATTCCATTCATTTTTTTTTGAAATCACTGAATTTGTATATAATTTTCTTTCATTCCGTCTATTTATTTTTATTTTTAAAAGGGAGTAAAAAATTATAAAAAGACATTGAGAAACAATGCATAATTTTCTTTAACATCTTGGTATAGTACAATCATCTCCGTTATTTTGTTAGCGGTTGCTATTGCTTTGTCTCTGGATTATATGTGTTACTTCTCCATATTTTTTATTACATACCACACCCTGTGACTGTCATGTGGCTGAAAATATAGATTATTGTTCTTATTTAAGTTATGCTGTAACTTGCACTGGCCGTTCCTTTTAGCTGTGAGCAGCAGTAGATGAGAGGAGCACAAGGCTTTCCGCTTGTGGTCCTGGGCTGGATTCTCTACCTGGTAGCCCTGAAGATCACCTGTGTTTGCAGCTTAGACAGGTGTCTGGAGCTCTTGCTACATGATGCTCATTCTTCCCTCTATCCTGTCTTGGTCTCCATCTCCTTAAATTCTATTATAGTTTTCAACTTGCTACGATCCCTGAACCGTACTGCTTCCCCTTCTGAAACTACATCAGATGAGCACCATTCTCATTCTTTGTACTTTCTTCAGGGTTCAAAATATTGCCTACACATAGTAATTGTCCAGTCCCTAGTTTGAATGGAAGGCCTGACCTTGACAATGTTATTTCATCCTGGCTAGAAGTATCCTTCAGGTACTTACGTTCAGGACTTCAGATATCACGTTAGGCATTTTCACATAATTGTTTAAGTCCTTCTTTTTAACAAATCAGTGTTACTTAAGTCTTAATTATGGCATTAGCCAGAATTAGGAGTTGTGCAACCAGCATTTTTTTCAAAAAAGAAAAAAAGATTTAAGAGAGTTGTTTTCTGACTCAAAGAATGTAATAATTGCTACTGTTTGTTTCATTTTATAGTAAGTTGCTTTGCATGAAATAAAAAACTAAATATTTAAATGAATTAATACAAAAATATTGAATATCTATTACATCATGGGCACTATTAGAATATATATATATATGACATGTATATACATATGTATTTGTATGTGTGCACATAAATATCTTCAATTTGTACTGTGAACATTCAAGTCATGTTAAAATTTTATGAATGAAGATATTGAGGCAGAGAACTTGAGTAGAGTTAAATAATATGTTGTGGTGGTATCAAGTGTTAGATTTCTTTTTAAGTATTCTACATTCAAGACCAGTAATATTTTCTCTAGGAAGAATAGAATTAGACAAGTATACATTTTACTGCTTTTAATTTAATTTAATTTAATTTTTAAGAGTAAAACCAGAAGCAAAAGCAAATAGAAAAAAACAGAAACAGGGTAACATGCAACAATATATATGTTAGAGATTTTCAAAATAGGAATAGCTAATTAACAATGGTTGTTATTTTATCTATTTTTATCATCAAATCTGTGGCTCAAATTAACAGATATAGTTATGCAAGATTGGACAAATAATTAACTATTAATGCTTGCTTTCAAGGAATCTTAATTTTTTCCTTGTGTTTTTAAAAAATTTTATTTTAAGGAGTATAATAATTAATAAGACATTAGAAATGGTACACGTTTAGAGGACCAAGACGAGAGGCACTCAACCACGGGCTTTGTATTACCCATTGCTGTCCTCCATGTAGTTGCTCGGATCGCAGATATCAGCATCCAGAGTTAGTCAAGGGGAAAACTCTAAACACTGACTGCTTTCAAAAAACTGATGGAAATTATTAGTACAGTCATTCAGCCACTCTGTATATATACTTGCATGCTTTTCCCCCAAATATACATTTTAAAGCAATTACATTTCAACATATACTTGATCATGTGTCACTAAAATCTACCACAATGAACATCACAAAAGTATTTTAGAGCACAGATGAAATGATACCCTGATGACATATTCAGATCACCCTTTAAATGAAGTTTGACAAGTTAAAATGCATTTCAAACAGGCAACTCATGGGAGAGTCAAATAATAACAGCAGATTAGTCAACCTCATAGAATGATATGAAGCTTTTTGCTTGTTTGAAAAGTCTGTGACTTTTCAAGGTTCCAGTTTACTTCTAATACTCAATAA
This sequence comes from Octodon degus, assembly GCF_000260255.1. NCBI lineage: Eukaryota > Metazoa > Chordata > Mammalia > Rodentia > Octodontidae > Octodon > Octodon degus. The sequence goes on along the minus strand of NW_004524631.1, from coordinate 597,895 downwards.
GAGGCTCTTGGATAAAGAGTGGTCAAGCTGAGTACAAATACAAATGTTAGGACTCTAAGAAGAATATCCATGTTTTGTGGGGAGATTAGCTGTGTTCAGATTTTGAACCCATCACTCAATAGCTTCATGCTTTAAGCAAGTTACTTAACCTGTGTGACTCTTTTCTTATGTGTAAAACAACACTTAACGTTTTTCTTGTTTGCTCAAAATATATTGTGAAGCATATATATAACTGTGCAAAACATTATTTGCTGTAGGCTATTTATTGTTATTATTAATTCTCATTCAAATGGAAGACTATTAATATTTTAACTTCTTTGCTACATGTCTAATTTTGACTTTTAAGTGTATCTTCTATGTCTTCCAATAAGAATTTTCCACAATCATTGTCTTAAACTTTGCTATAGTTGTGAATCATCCTCAAAGCTTAATTTGACCACATGTGACTTGTCATCAGGTAACTTTGCATATCTCTTCCAAATTATTGATTACATTTCATAATCAAAGAGAACAAGGGACCACACTTTGTAGAATGCCTCTATGAGTTAGCAGAGAAATTAGTAGACCCTTGTACACTTTTATCTGGTAATATTGTCCAAAATGTTTATGTCTAAGTTATTCTTTCTCTTCATTCATCTGTCCACCTCACTAAATGGCTGTAAGATTTCAAAACAATGTCTGGACATATAGCAAAGAAGTTAAAATATTAACAGTTTATCATTTGAATGAGAATGAATAATAATAATAAATTGACTACAGCAAATAGTGTTTCACAAGTTCACATAAATAACTTTTATTCCCCAGAAGCTCTTCAGATAAGACCTCTCCTCTATATTTAAAAATGTAAAAACTATGGCCACAAATATTTTTTTCCATTTTTATACTTTTTTAAGAACCAACATTCAATGAAATACAAGTTTATTGTTTTAACCTTTTTATTTCATTTTTTAATTAGTCTGTAAGATATAATGAGAACAAATATGGCAAAATTCTTCCTAATACCCCTATATATTATATTTACAGCATGCTTGCAAACCAACAACTGAATCGCCTTATGAAAATGGAGAAAACAGACACATTCCTTTGTAGTGGACCTGTACCATATTGTTTTAGAAATCAATCCCTTCTTTCTAAATATGAACATATCATGTGTGTAGTAACATAACAGATTTTTCATAAAGCTTTGTATGTTTTAAAAAACTGCTGAAGGCATACACACCAATTAGGATTACACAGACCTCACTTAACTATACATCTTTCTGACCACCGTATCCATTTTGCAAAATATAGGAATTTATTGTTAAAATTGATTAGTGCTAAATCTAAATGATAAAATTTCAAATATTATTCTTTTTTTGAAATTTAAGAGCTACTTTTTTCTATGTAGCCATATCTTATGATAAGAATAGATGCTGGAATTAATAAAAATTACCATTTTCTGAATGAGTCATCTTATGATAATGTAGTAGGTCATTTTTAGCATTAAGGAGAAAAGATCTAAAAACAATTTTATAATGAACAATCTGAAGGCATATTTTATTGTATTATATAGATAGTTTGCCAACATCTTATTTTTAATTCAGATTTATGAAGTATTTCAGTATCTATTTTTATAGACTTCGTGTAATTATAGGGATGGAGTAAACTTAATTTTAGGTATGAAGTTCTTTTCATTGGTTACAATTTAAAACTTTAATGTTTATAGTTATTTCCTATGTTGAAAGATTCTTTTAGCTCTGTTTGACAATTCAAACCTTCATCAGGGACAAGTAGCCAAATGCAATATATATTTCTCCCATACAAATAAACTTAATAATAAATATGTTTAGCATTTTTAAGTCTTTTGAAAATATTTTCTGCATTTAACTTCTCAAGTGCTTGAAGTCATATACTTTTTGAAAAACAAAAATCTATATGGAAAATGATTCATGACAATGTTTTTTAAGTAAAGAAATTTGCCTATTTCAAATAACTCCATATATATTTAACTTTTACTGATAAAAGATAGTTTAAATGTCTCACTTTAGTTGTTTACTGAGCATTAGGATAATATTACAAAGCTGTAATAATAATAGATAGCATTTTAATTCCTCCAAATAAGAGCTTGCAAAACTAGAAATGATCTAGTTCAAATGACTGAAGCAAAATGTTTTGACTTAAAAGGAAATTGATTTGTAAACATTAGTGTGACTAGGATTCACAGAGTAGCATAGTATACATTTCTCTCTGATATGCACTTCATCTCTAGAGCGCCAAATGACTGCAGGGTTGGGACCGGGAGACCAGCAGGAAGTGGCATCAGCAGTCCTGATGGCCAGCGTTTTGATAGCACCTGTCAGTGTGATAAGATTGCTCCCTTTTGAAGAATGGGCCTCGGTGCCCTAGTTTTCTTATTAACCCACTTACCACCGTACTGCTCACTTGCCCTTCCCTTGGACAAACTGCTGTGTCTTGTCCTATCTTTGATGCAGAATCTTAAACACTTTGAGAGGAAGCTCTTAATTTAGGATATCAGTACCACAGGAGGGGATCGCCTTAGAGAACTGAAGTACTGTTATATTTTTCCACCTTCCAGGATAAAAGCATGCTGTTTGGTTAAGCACTGAAAATGGTTCAAAGAAAAGAGTCGAGCTAAAAATAGATAAATAAATGAAGTCAAACATGAAGAAATCTTTTCAAATGGTTCATAAAACAGTATGACACTATTTCATACTTCCTTAAAACTTGAAGAGTTTGAAGGGTAAGACATGCCGGTAGTCTCAGGCAAAAATGCTCCTCTGTAAAATGAACATTCGTAGACAAAAGTATTTCAGGATTTTAAAAAAAATAGGATGTTTTGAGGAAATAATGGAAACTTTTAAATCTTGTGCCTATCACATTTAGAATATATTAGCATTTAATACACAATTTGCCATCTGTTCTTTACTGAATTCAGAACAAACAAATATCCAATGAAACAATTAGCTCATGGTTGTAAAAGAATAGTCTTCAGGGAAAAACATTTTTGCAATACTAAGATTGACACACTTAAAGTAAATTTTCAAAACTTACTAGGTCCTGTATTCTGTAAGAGTGTAAACTAAACGAGGCACAAATACATTGTCTACTCTTGTATCTCTATTCCTTGACATGGAGTAGCTTTTGAAAACTACTAGTTGGTGAAGAAATGGTTCTAAGTATCAGAATTCAATGAAAAAAGAGACCAGATAATCCCTGATGTCAATTGCCTAGGGATTAATGGCATTTGTAACCTTGTGCAGGAAAGGTACAGTAGAAATTATATGATGGCATTAGGAAGAACCCAACTCACATTTTCCTTGTAATTCTGCTTATACCTACAGGGTGGGCCACAAGCCAGTGACAAGACAGTGTTAAGCCCATTTCAAGAAAAAGAAACAAACTAGGCAAAACCCAAAAGATGAATGTTTTATTTTTTTAAATGTATTTAGTACACGGTCTATAGGGTCTCACTACACAGATTGGACTCATAGTGATCCTCCTGTTTTCAGCCTCCCAAGCCCTGGGATTACAGGCAGGTGCCACCACACCCAATCTAAAATGAATGTTTTAGAAATTTGCATTTAGTTTCTGATTTGCATTATTATAAATAATAGTGATGTGAACACAAACATATAATAGTTAATATAGACAAATATTTCTGTTTTTCTATTGAAAAATGCATGCTTGAATTTTCTGGGTTTGGTTAATATAAGCTTAACAAAAACATTAAAACATTTTCCAATATGTTGTATTATTTTTATCCTTATCAGCCTATCAGATATCACACATCCTTTTCAAAAGTTGATATTGTCAGTCTATTCATTTCAACCTTTTTAATGAATATGTAGTACAATCTTATAGTAGATTGAATTTTTTAATAATCAATCATACTGAACATATTTTTAGAAAATTATTACCTATTAAAGTATTTTTGAGGGGCTGGGGAGATAGATCAGTGGAATAAGCACTTGCCTGGTAAGCACAAGAGCCTGAGTTCAATACTCGGTTCCACAAAAAAAAAAAAAAATAAGTATTTTTGAAAATATCTTTTGATATTCTGGACTACTTTTTAAAAATTTGAGTAGATTTTTTCATCGACTTACGGAGTTATTGCTATGATCTGGATAGAAGTCTCTTGTTACGTATATTTATAGTTGGTAATATCGCCCATATTTTGTCTTTTAGCTCTCATAACTTTGAAAGAAATGCTTCAATTTTGATGATCTAATTAATGTATTTTTGTTTGTCGTTTTATCTTTTCAGATCTTGATCTGAGAAATTATTGTGTGCCTACCTTCAGAAAAGATTTTCTCATGCATTTACTTTGAATAGTTACAGAGCTTTAGCTTCTATATTAAGATGCATGATACATACAAGTTAATTTTTGTGACATCATTTAATTTTAATAAATAATTCATTTTTCACTTGTAAACTAAGGACTTTAAGCAATGTAACACAGGACATAGTGTATGTAGTTAATATTGCAAACAAACTCTTTCCTTGGAAGCATTTCTGTTAGTGTATCCATGTCCTTATTTATGAAAGTGTAGAAATGGGAGGGCTAAGAACATGAAATTAAAGGTGAAAATTAAAATGAATAAATCAAACAATTGGCAAATTATCTTAACATGCATCTAGACAATATAAGCCAGAATATACAAAAATGGTATTAAACTTGAAGAAAAAAATTGAATGTCAATATGAGAGTTACATTAACCAGACATGTTAAAAATTAAACTTGTTTTTAATTGATACATAAAAATATAACCATCATACATACTAATATAGTGATGTATTTAACCAGACACTGAATCATTACATATTATATTAATCAGACTAAGCACATCTACATTTTCTAATAGTTGACCTTTCTCTGTAGTGAAACTTCAAATTCACTTAATTATTTTGAAATATAGGGTACATTACTGTAGTCAGGAGTTACACTATTGTTTTGTAGCACATCACACTTTCTGCTCCTATCTAGCTGTGACTTAGGACACACTGATCAGCCTGTCCCCTCACTTCCTGCCAAGCCACTTTCCCCAACATCTGGTAACCACCATTTTCTTCTCAATTTCTATGACACCAACTTTTTTGAGTCCTACATATGAATGAGATAATGTAGTGCTTTTCTTTCTGTGCTGGCTTATTCTGTTTTTTTGTTTGTTTGTTTGGTTTGTTTTGTTTTTGTAGAACCAGGGATTGAACTCAGGCCCTTGTGCTTGCCAGGGAAGCACTTATTCCACTGAGCCATCTCCCTAGCCCCTGTGCTGCCTTATTCTACCTAAAATAATACCTCCATTTCTACCCATGCCACAGCGCAGGGCTGCGTTGTTTTGCCGGACAGTATCCCCCTTTGCACATGTATTACCACATCGTCTTCAACCATTCATCAGTTGGCAAACACTTAGCTTCACTCCACTGCCTAGCTATTATGAATTTTGCTGCAGTGAACATGATAGGGAAGGCATCTATTTTGTGGAGTGTTATCATGATTCATTCAGTATCATGTACACATGTATCAAAATATTACATTATACCCCATAATTTGGGGCATTATATGTCACTTTTATTAAATATGATTTTTCTAGTATTTTACATATTGGCATAAATTCAGAGCAATTTTTGAGTTCCTTGTAACTTTGAACTCTTTAAGTATTACTTCTTATTTTTTACTGAACTCACAGTTTCTTAAGAAATACTGAACAAGACCTCTGATCTTTGGGTTTGCGCATATTATAGTATTAGAATTGCTGTGGAAATGGCAAAGGCTTCATTCTAGCTTCCAATTCAGTTAAATCTTTTACCTTTTAGGTGCAGACAAATATATTCTGCCTGGTGTTTCCCATCCAATAGTTTGCTCTTCCCTGGAGAGAGTGTTTGGTGTCACAGAGCATGATCTTGACAAACAAAGTCTGTTCTTTGACCTGACTTCCGGAACCACGATTGCCCTTCTGTCCTCTTGTCTTCCATAGGGTTGACTTTGCTTGGCCCACTCCTTTCAATTGCCAGCTAAAAACTTAATATGTTTTAGAACTGTATTCTCAAGGTAAAATAGAAAAGATTTATTCACAGTTTTGTTTACATAAATATGAAAAGAGGATAGTTCATTCATTTACTAATGTTCCCTCTCACCTCAGCTCTAATAGTGACCTCTCCTTCACAAAGCAAAGTATGTCAATGCAAGCCTGATGAAAAATTTCAATTGAATTATTTAGATGAAAATTTGAATATAGCTTCTACTAAAAATTATATTTTAATTTACCACTTAAGGATTTAGAGATTAAAAAAAAAGAATATAGATGGAAGTATAGTGTATAGTGGGTTGGGTAATGTTTATTCCTTACTGAATTTAAAAACAGACTGTGCCAAGATGCCAACAATTGGAGATTTTTTTTAATTAAATTTTTCTAAATTTTTAAAATTTTCTTGTATTTTAGGGAATGGTCTACATGGTGTTCAGGGTCTCACTACTAGATCAGACTCATAGTGATCCACCCGTTTAAAGCCTCCCACGAGCTGGGATTACAGGCACACACTACCACCTCCAGTTTCAACTGCCATCTCAGCATGCCCAGGGGGCGGCGCCAGCACAGCAAGCCTGGGGATTGAAACCCAGGCCACTGAGCCTGCTTGTAGGTGCTTTAATCCGCTGAGCTATTTGGCCAGCCAAAAAAATTTAAAAAAAGAAAGTTTAATGAAAAAAATCTAACTCCATATTATTTCTAATTGAATGCTAAAATATTTTATGTAGCCTGAGAAAATTTCAACTATGTACCATCGTTAATCCTAGCAATTTATAATTTTATAGGTCTTGTACTATGCTTAAAATGTTGCTTACTCTAATTAGCTTATGGTCAACAGTATATTTAATTAGAAATATTGGTAATCTGTCCCCTGAAGCATTTCACTAAGTGTGTTTATGGTTCTTGGATGATTATCGTAATGAACAGTATGATAAAAAGTACCATTAAGCAGAAATGAAATAAAATACTCATCAGGGCTGAAAGATTTTTTTAAATAAAAGAGCAATCTTTGCTTAGAGCATAATATTTAGGACACAGTTCTATAAATAAATTGAAGCATATGTCTTTAGAATTCTACCAGTAGTTAATATTTAATATTGTGACTTAGTCCTAATAGTTAATGGTTGAGTCTAAAGTAAAGGCAGGATTATTCTAAAATGGCCAATTCATTGAAGAATAGTGCAATGACACTAAAAGTGCTAAAAGTGCTTAAAAGTTGTGTGACTATAGTAGAAATTTATATTTAAAAATATCTAGATGGAATTCATTGTTGGTGTTGATGGTTCATTCTTATTTTTCTCTTGTCAAGTACATGTGTTTTCCTCATGAATCCTTATATTCTGGAATATCTCAAGCATTGCCTTTGTAATTCTCATAGAATTTTGCATTTCTGGAGGAATGTCAATGCTAGAAGAACTAAGCTCTAGCAATGTGTGTGACTAATTCTTACACTGTGCTCAAAAGAAACATTAAAAGAACAAGAGGAAATAGTTTTTTTATTCTGTAATTTTTAGATAATAAATTCAGGTATATCTACTACATACATATATTTTATATATATAAATATATTCAAATGAAGACAGCTAACTAATTTCAGGCCCATCCATAGAATGTGGATTGTAAAAGTGACCAGATATTCAATTATCAGTATCTTCCTTATAGCCATGGATCACCTCAGGCACTGCATTCATTCTTTATTTTTTTGTATGCAGGGAAGGAATGAGACTCATAGTTTCTTTTCAAAATTGTTTGGAGTAGTGGAGAAATATTCTAGAGGAATTTACAAACTTACAGATAAGTTTAGAAGGAGGGTAAATCTCCTTGAGCTGGCATAACTTCATTAAAGTTTTCAGGTACAAAGAGTGAAACTGGGCGTAATTATAATACTAAATGCTCTCAACTTTTCTAAGACTAAATAACCTTAAGTATAAAATAGTTGCAATAGTCTGTTCTTTATCAAATTGATAGTATTCTATAATACTATAGAAATTGTGTTAAATGGAATAGATATTGGCAAATAGCAGACAACACAGTGTGAATATGTACCTCTGCTAAGTCCAATTGTTTAAATACAGGGAGACCACCTTTGATCTTTTTAATTTAATTTTTATGAGATAATGTAACAAGAAATATAAAAATGATAATTTTATCAAATCTATTGAATACAAGAATTAACTTTTTAAACTGACAACTTCCCTTGTGAAGCTCAGGTTAGGTAGTAGACAAACGAACACACTGCCTGAGTGACCTTCAGTGTAAACTGTTAAGTGCTTAAAAATAAAATTATGAGTGCTATATTATTGTTCTTTTGTATTTAAAAACCTGGAAAGTACATTCCTACAGCATATATTCACTACCTCGAGAAATTCTTCCTCTAGTATTTTTATTTTATTCATTTATTTTATTTTTCATTGTAGATATTAACTTAGCTTGATATTTGGCTTCAGCCTAAAACAACTGAATTTAATGTTTCATAAATTCTAAATTAAAACAATCTTTTAGTTTATAATGATACTAAACTATAAAAGCATTGCAAATTTCTAGACACCAAAATCATCAATCTGACAGTAAGTAAATAAGGAGAAATAATCAAAAATTTAATCTGAAATTCCTTTAAGTACTGCACCACAGGAACATTTGTCTTAAAATATTCTAGCTAACATCTGAGAAATGAATTAAAATGCTTCCATTTTGTAAATCCCTGATGAAGTAATGAATCTAAGCATTGGGAAACAATGAATTCTAATGAAAGCAGGGTTGGAAGGCAGGGTAGGCCTAATGTTCACACTGCACCTGTGAAGTTTTCTACAGAAAATGTTTCTATTGAAACAGATCAGAATTCTGGAATTGACCATTATCTTACAAGTAACAGTTATGTCAAGTGGGAATTTTAAATGATACCATGAGGACAGAAGAATGAAGATAAAGATATTGTGAAAACCCTTCCAAAACAAATGACAAGTTTCATGAAAAATAGTTCTCAAGGAAAACCACAGAATAAAAGAGATTTTAAAAAAAATAGCCTATCCATAAAATATACTGTTTGAGCTTAGCTTAAGTGATTATGATTCAATAAAATATAGGTAAGGAAAAATAATATTTGATGATACTAAATGATAAAGTCTTCATGATATAACATAGAAAGATAGTACTTATTTAAAAGCACAAATTGAAATATTTACAGGTGAAATAAAATGCCTAGTATTTGACACACAATAATCAAGCTTGGTTGGGTGGATGAAAACAACAGTTTTACAAACTGATAAGGTTTTAAATTGGGGTAATGGGAACCAAACATGGAGGCAGAAATGAAAAGAAAATAATAGCATTATTCCGCTATTACTAAAGAAGTACAAAAGGAATATGTGTTCAGTTTTAAGGGCTTAAAGACAAGAAGCTAGCCATGTGAAAATAAGAGTATATAGAACAAGGACAATATGAACAACACAGTAGAAACCAGACAGAAACCAGTGTATTGCCTTAGTCATAGTGATAGAAGTTAATACCAGTTGATTATTAAGAAAGAACAGGAGAGTGTAAAGAGAAATCACTAATGTATCTATATCTATATTTGTATCTATATACTCATTAATATATATTATGCATATATAAGTATATAATCTGTTTATTAAAGGGTGAGAGTTCAGTAATTCTCAAAATATCTTACTGACACCTTCTTTATAGTTTTCAATAAAAAAGTATGCATTAATTGTACTATAGAGTGAGAAAAACTTACCTACCTAGATTCATTAACTGAGCTATCAAATGAAACTGATCACAATAGATTTTTTAAAGAAGGAAAATGAAACCAGATTTATTATAGTTTGTGCCTAGATGTTCCCCTAAAGTGTCACACAGTCCTAAGGGGTTTTGTGAGGTAGCTAAATCTACAGTGTGTGATTGATTTGCAGTGCAATGCTGAGATTAAGTAGGGATGATTGCTGGATCAAGAAAGGGTATTTGCTGGATCAGTTAATTGATTGGATTTCCAGTGCTCTAAGCTTGGTAGACTGGCTACACTGTAAAGGACAGAAAGAAGCATGTCTCACACTCCTTTGTTGTTTTTTCTGTCTTCTGTCTCTATGAATGGTTGCTTCACTGCCTTGTTCCACATTGCTTTGTAACCAGCTAATTGTGAACTGAAACCTCTATAAACTATGAGCTAAATAAACCTTTTCTCCTTTAATTTTTAGTGTTGGATATTTTATCTCAGCAATGAGAAAACTAGGACAGAATTTGATACCAGGAGTGAGGTCATTGCTGTGGCTAAACCTGACTAGGAGTCAGGAGTCTTTGGGAATACCTTGTGGGAAGAATTTGCAGAGGTTCACAGATGCTGGAAGCCAGGGAGATGGTTCAGTAGAATAAGCACTAGCCTGGCAATCTCAAGGGCCTGAGTTCAATCTCCAGCACCACAAAAAAAAAAAAGAAGATCCTGACTATCAAATTAGAGTTGAAACACCTTAAGTTGTACTGTATGGGAGCTTCTGATCAAAGCTCAGAGGACCAGAAAGGCAGTAAAGACCACATTCAAGGAGTTTCTCTGGGGAATGACTGTATTACCGGTTAGATTATAGGCAGTTTGTATTATATCTTGGCAGAAAGTTTGTCTGCATTTTGCTCACATCTATAGACTTTGCCTGAGACTAAGATTAAGAGCAGTGGACTAATAAACCTGACAGAAGAAATTCAAACCATGGTAGTGATAAAGCAGTGACACAGCTATTATTGGGACAATTTAGCTGTTCCTGTGTTAAGAATCAAGAGCAGGGTCAGCCAGATAGCTCAGCAGACTAAAGCACCTGCTTAGGCAGAGTGCAGCAGCCAAGGTCCAATTCCAAGCATGCTGTGCCAGCCCTGCCCCCAAAGTGCACTGAGATGGCGATTGAGACTGGGCGTGGCGGCATGCGCCTGTAATCTCAGCACTTGGAAGGCTGGAAACAGGAGAATCACTACAAGTCCAATCTACGTAGTGATACTCTGTACACCCTGTCCCAAATTCATAAATAAATAAAAGAATCACGAGTAAATAACTCAGAAAAGTGATTTTAAAAATTGTCAGAGTGTACAGAAAGGAAGCACCAATAAAGTTGTGGACTGCAAAGATAGTGCAAAGGAAATCTTGATTGCTGAACAAGGAATGGAAGAACAGAAAACATGGCCTGAAAGCATCACAGAAAGCCACAGCACTTCCCCCTCAGCAGCCTGAAAACTGCAAAAGTGAAAGTGCTTGCTTTGAATAGAAAGCTATAGTGCACCATGTTCCAGAATGGTGGCAGTCTATGTAATTTGATCCCTGGAAATGGATTCAGAATGCTCAGCAATGAAGGCACTCAATTCCTAGAGCCAAGAGAGAAGGAAGCCTGGCTAGTGCCCCAGCTAACAGCAGCAGACCGTGGCATTCTCCTGGGATACCAGGCAGTATGCCTATGAGAGGTCTGTATGTTTCAAGCCAAAGGCTCGGTGGAGACTCCAGAAGTTTGAAGAAGCCAGGAACATGGATTGTCTGAGAAGAATTACAAGGAGGGAGCAGAGTTTGCCCAACTGAGAAGCTATAGGAGTTACAACCACTAGAAGGACCGCAGAGGTAGAGCCACCCAAGCCCTTTAGAGTTCACATCTTGACACAGATTGCCCTGGGAATTGCACATGCAACTAGGAACTTAATGTTTGCTCTCCTGAATTTGGACTTGCTTTGGTCCCATTCTTTTGTATTCCTTGGTTGTAACTTTTGGAATAGAAATGTCTATTTGCACTACTTCATGTTGGAAGTAAACTTTCCAATCATTTGTATAGGGGCTCACAGCTAAGAGTTCGCCTTATATCACAATGGAGACTTTGGACTTGCAATTTTCAGCAATGCTGAAACTTCTAGGACTAAAATTCCTTTTGCATAAAGGAATATACATGGGTAGTGGAGAGGCCAGGGCAAAATGTTATGATTTTTGTCTATATGTCCCTCAAAGCTTCATGCAGTCATGTTTCTTTTTTTTCAGAGGGGGCTTAATCTAGAATGTGTGATTTATTTGTAGTACATTGATGGGATAAAGGGTCCTGGGATTAAGGGTGGGTGTTTGCTGGATCAGTTCAATGATTGGATTGTCACTACCCTAATCCTAATCCTGGATATGATATAAGGGACAGAAAGAGGCTTGTCTTGCACTCCTTTGTTCTTTTTCTGCCTTTGCCACCATGAACCATTGTCCCTGTGCTATGTGCCACCGTGCCTTGCAGCCAGCTGATCGTGGACTGAACCTTCTACAACCTGTGAGCTAAATAGAACTTCTCTCCTTTCACTTTGAATTTGGGGTATTTTGGTTCAACAAAGAGAAATGTAACTAAGGTAAGATTTAACTACAACTGTACAAATAAGAATCCTAAAAGACTAGAAATTCAAGGAGGTGGTCTAAAGGCTTCTCTGCCATCCTACAAAAAGAAGAAAGAGATTTGAGACCTTTGAGTGGAGCAGGGGAGTGATGGCCAGGAGAAGAGAGAAAATGTTCAGTGAATAAGGACAGTCACATTATATAGGTAACATTTTCTAAGTGGCAAGCGGCCTCAAGAAGCAGCATTTTGGTATTGCGCATCTTTAAAAATGGAAAGTGCTTTTAGCAATTTTTTTTCTTTATAAAAGGGGAAATTGTACTCTTTTTAGACATTTTGTGGAGTGGGCAGCTTTTCTTGTATTTTCTGATTTTCAGTTTTATTTAACTCAAAATAATCTATTTGATATACATGTTAGGGAATAGTGTATTCTGTTTGAATTTCTCATATAAGTACTGGACTAAGTGATATCATTTAAGTAAATGTTCGGTTGATCAAAACAGATGACACAGGTAAATGCTACCACTGCCAAAACTATGTATTGGTGGGGCCTATTTCTCTCAGAGTGTTATATTTACTTTTCAAGAACATCTACAAAGAATTAGTGTAGACTCGAATTTCAATAAATAGCTAGTAATTCTCAGTATAGATGAAACTAAATGAGTGTGGTAGTCTTATTGTTATCTTTTTAGAATGTTAGGAAGTCTTATATTGAGGCAATCTTTCCACCTTTCTCTTTGTCTTATGATGGCTCATATTGAGGCTATTTAGCTGTATATTTTCTTATTTACTGGAACGCTTCTAAGATTGCTTACTGGTACTCATGCCCTTTATGGAATCTCCCTCCTTTGAGTATAGTTGGGCTAGTGACACATTTATAATGATTAGAAAGTGGCAAATGTTTTGAAATGCCATTTTCAAGGTTAGGTTTAAGGAGCCTGTACCCTTCTTCTTGTAGATCCTCTCTTGTTATCTTACCAGTTATCATATTTTATTTATATTTTTATAATTTATTTTATTTCGAAGAGGAAAAACAGAAGCAAAAACAGAAAAAAGACAGAAACAAGGAAACATATAGCAATGCATATGTTACAGAATTTCAAAATAGAAATAGCTAGTTGACAATGGTTGTTATATTATCTATTTTTATCATCAAATCTGTTGCTCAGATTAACAAATATGCAAGATTGGGAAAATAATCAGATATTGGTGCTTGCTTTCAATAAATCTTAATTGTGTCATATTTTAGAGGGTCCTTTGGGGGAGCTCCTATAGCAAGGAATTCAGAAAGGGCTCAACCTAGTACCCACTAGCTAACTGAGGTCTGTAGTACAATGGTTTATGATCCAGTGAATGCTCCCAGCAAAACATGAATAAACATGGAAGTAGACAAAGCCAATACTTCAGAAGAGAGCTCATCCTATATCCTTGTTGCAAATTTATGATAACTTCCAGGTAGATATATCCAACTAAATCATTCAATTTCTGACTCAGAGAAATCATACCATAATGCTTATTTTTTAAGCTTCTGAGTTTGAAAATAAGAGTAAGAAACTATTGTACATTAACACATAATTAATACATATACTAGGATAGAGTATTTGTATGAATTAACTCTTTATTCTCTCAAAGAACTTGATAGAGTTTCCCAGAATGGCTACATGATTTCACATCATAAATTTCCTCTCTTCTATCAGATGTTCAATAAATATTTGTCATATTAATCCTATAAATATTGACAAGGGCCAAGGATATAGTGCAACAGCATAAGTACTTGCCTGCCAAGCCAAGGTCTAGAGTTCAATTCCTGGTCCCAAAAATCAAA
>NW_004524631.1:576911-583309 GCF_000260255.1 Octodon degus | reverse complement strand
CTGTTCTCTGACTTTTATTTTGGTCTGTATTTTTATTTTTGGATTATCATGTAAAGGAATCTATGTGATATTTAAGATGTGGGTCTGGTTTATTTTATTTAATAGAATGGTCTCAGCGAGCATTCATTATTCAGTTTCTAGCTGCCAGGCTATGTAATTGATAATTTGACTCCAAAAGTTGTGCTTTAAACCATCGTACTTTTCTACCACCATGTGATTTGTTGAGTTCTTTCTCAGTGAAAGAATAAATCATTGGCCACATTCTATTTTGTAAGTATGTATACTTTACACTCACACCTTTTATTTTTCCTTGATATATGGCAAATGGTACCTAAGAACACTAAAGCTATGCTATACAAATTATTTTTGTAAATATACTATTTAAAAATATTTGACCTCACACGAGAAATCAGAGACAAGTCAAGTAATTTTAAAATAAAGAGAAACATTCTAAATTCAAATAACAATTCTGTGTTCTAGTGCAGGAAAAATTCTGAAAATATGAGCTTCTAGACTTATTTGCCTTCTCTTCTTAAAGATGATCTATACCATTTCAAATAAAATACATGCTCTTTGTTGTAATTCCTAAAACATGAAAATAAGATTTATTTCCCTAATAATTTTCTCGAGTCTATTCATCTAACATTGATTTTCTTGCCTCTTTTATTTGTAATGCAGTATAAACCAATTGGGTTTCCTATTGTTTCTTTCCTAAAACTGTGCACCTGCATCATCGATCATGCCAAGAAGAGGTAGCATGACTTTGGAGTGAAAAGCCAATAATAGGCTATGAAAATAGAGACAAGACATCTTAGAAGATTGATTCTAAATTATAGACCTGCTTCCTGATTTGCAGCCACGCAAATTCCTGCCAGTTGAAAGCTGGTTAGTGAGCACAGGACAAACCACAGTCAGGCTTCATGACCCAGATGAGGACAATTTGCACAGTCTGTGGTGCACTTACTGCCAACGGACTGCAATTCAAGATCTTATGAACTAAAAGATTTAAGTACTGCTGTATCCAAGTTTCTTCATCTTTAAAATGGGACTAAGGACATACACAGTCTTAGAGTTTTTTCTAAAGACGAGGACAATTAAATGAGTGTATTTAGAAGCTTTTTTCGTGATTAATGAATATAAAATGCAAGTATTAACTTAGTACAATTTTATTTAGAATAATATTACTTTTAATTTTACTACTATATCGACTCACTTCTCCTTGTGCTTCTCAAATATAATTAATTTTCAATTTATAAGAGGTTTTTAAGAATAGGGCAGAAATGTTCATTGTTCACTGAGTCATAACTGTTTACATGTAGTGAATCTAGTTTTGTTAATGGTGTTGTGACTACTGTATGTGCTCTGCAGGCAGACTGTCTTTCTGCATTATTTGAGAGTAAATTTTCACTAATTTGACAATAAATTATAGATATTGGACATTTATCCTGAATAATATATTTTATAGTAACAAGTACATTCTTTTACCTTATTCTGGTGCACAGATTAAAATTAGTAAATTTAATATTGATAAAATATTCTTGCCTAACTTTTTCTAATCTGCTGCTTCATTATAATTTTGAAAATCTTCCTTTGTACTTTCTCTCTACAACAAATAAGTCTCAGCCTTTTCCAAAGGCTTTTGGTCTTTGATGACCTTGACATTGTTTTGATCCAAGCTAATTGTTCTGCAGAATTTGCTTTGCTTTGTATGATCCGCACTGTGCCTCTCTCTCTCTTTCTCTCTCTACATATATATATATATATATATATATATATGCATATACAAATGCATTGAAGTGCATTAGTACACATTTTCAGATGCTGTGTTTTAATATATCTGAGAGTTGATAAGTAATGCTCTTTGATATTCATGAAGAAAATAAAAACTTCTACATATCCCTTTGTATTTCTAACTTATCACTCTTATTTTTATTTTGATGAAGGCTACTGGAATTCTTCCACACACAAGAGCCCAAGAAAGAACAAACAAAAGCTAGTATGCTATAATACCAACTGAGATTCATTACATTTTATGCAATGTATTAAGAAACAAACTATATTTGACACACATTTATAAATTGGTAGCTGTATTTTAAAATATTTTGTGTAGGCTTGAGATTTAGATTACACTATTTCCTTTTCCCCCCCACTACTGTGGATTGAACCCTGGACTTTTCACTGAACTACAGTGGTAGCCTTTTATTTTATTTTATTATTTTTTGAGAAAGGGTCTCGCTAAACCTCAAAATTTTCCATACTGGGTTTAAACTTATTTTTTTTCTTCCTCAGCCTCCTACTGTGCTGGAATTACATGCAGGACTAGCATACCTTATTTATGTTTTTTTTCTTTTTTTCCTTCAAGTTCTGAAGATTTGTTCATTCCCACAAAATGCCATACTCTATTCAGGTACAACCCGGTTTCTTATTTATTTATTTATTTATTTATTTATTTATTTATTTATTTGGTACAGGGTCTCGCTACACAGCTTGGACTCATAGTGATCCTCCCATTTCAGCCTCCCCCAGCGCTGGGATTACAGACGTGTGCCACCACACTCAGTTTGGGTGGCTGGATTGGTGCCTGGGGCCAGCATGGCATGTGGTGCTGGGAATCAAACCTGGATCCTTGTGCTTGCCAGCCAGGTGCTTAGGCTGCTGAGCTATTTCCCCAACCCTGATGCTTTTTTTTTTAATCAAATCGGTAGGACAGTTTCAATAATTAACACACTGCGTACATTCTTCTTAGTGGTTAATTGCTGCACAAGATGCGGACCTGACATCCTATTTACAAACACCATCAGAACAGATCATTCTATTCATTAACAGAATGTAACTATGTATCTATCCTAACCACTTTGAATAGACAGATACAAAATGGACATTTATCTGTGTACTCTTTTTTTGTTAAGTTCCGTTATTTGAGTATTATAGGTGTGTAAGCTCAGCAAAATATTCTAAAAGAGTCCAGTAGCCCATAATAGTATTGGGTCTTCCACTTAACTGGCAATGTCAGAAATTGTTGACCTGAGTCCCCCACAGCTCAACATAACAGCATGGCTTTATTTCTTATATTTCGCTTTTATACTTTTCTTCTGGATGGTTAAGACCAAGGTGAAGCAGGACCTATGCAACAAGAGTTGTAGCTTTTGGGTCTGATAAGGTCAGTGAAATCTTGATAGATGCCCTTTGGCAAATTGAAGTAAACTAATGAAAAAGAAAGGCAATGCAAATAAAGTGTGTTACTTTAGTAGTTCTCAGATCCTAATACTTAGGAATCACCCTTGTGTGTTAAAAGTTCAACATAGCTGCATTCCTGAGATGTAAATTTCAGTTGCGATTTCCTTTCAAAATGGTTAACTACAAATGTTGATTCTGCAGAATCTATTTGCAGAAGATACATTACTTAAGTCCATTTCTGAAAAGACAGATGTTTTTAAATATCTTAAGATACTACAGTAACACCTTTGATTCTTCCCTGCTGAACTCTACTGATAGCACTATGTTTTATAGGTAATTAAATGGCAGTATAAACCAATCCATGGCCTCTGACTCCTCACAGATATATCAACTGTTCTGTTCTAGTTTCTTTGTTATATTACTTACCAATAAACAGTGGAACAAAGTAAGTACAATATAGTATCAATTTTTATTTACCAAAATGAACAAAATCATTCTTACTACATTCAATAAACAATCTGCTCTACGTAGATGGGTAAATTTTATGAGTTGATGAATACCAATAGAATCTTATAGTTAAATCATAAAGAAAAACCCATACATTTGACAAATATCTTTGACTCCATGACCAATTTCCCTGGCAATCACATAAAATAAGAAAGATAGTTATTCTTATGATATTATCGATACAATCGTAAAACACCATGATGTTGTAAGTCATGATCTCCACACCAAAGTGTCTATTTTCCAATAACTGCTTGGAAAATTCTTACAGCACTAGGCCATCTTTCAGTAGATACTTGATCTATTAGTTGATTAAGAAAAGTGTCTTTGTCCCCTTATTTATTTAAAAAGTTTATTCAAAATCTACAAAGTACAAGATGTGGTCCAAGGCACTGAAAAGATAAAGATGGATTAAGACATACTGTTACATAAAGGTAACTCACAGTTTAATTAGGGAAGACTGCATATCATTAGAGAATCAAAACAGTGATAAATGCAAATTACTCCAAAAGTACTATCTAAGGAGTGGACTCAGTAGGTAATGTCAAAATTCAGCGCTTTCATGACCTCCTTCACCTCTCTAGTTTAGCTTGTAGACTCTTATCTTGTACTACATGAACATTTGTAGGTTTCTACCATAGTATTTTTGACATGACATTAAGCCTTGCACGTTTTCTAATTCAGAATAGAAAGAAGCACCATTAGGCCAGCTAGACGGCTCAGCAGATTAAAGAGCCTGCAAGCAGGTACAGGGGCGGGGGTTCGCTTCCCGGGCCTGCCGTACTGGCCCTGCCCCCAGGGCATGCTGAGAGGGCAATTGAGACTGGGCATGGTGGCATGCGCCTGTAGCACTTGGGAGCTGTAAACAGGTGGATCAGTATGAGTCCGATCTAGTAGTGAGACCCTGGACACCCTGTAGACCCTTCCCTAAACTACAAAAACAAAAAAGAAAAAGAAAAAAAGAAACACCATACAATTCTATGCACTTATTTATATGGTAGTCAGGTGTGCCCCACCCCATGAATAGGACTTGAGAAAAGATTTTCATGCTAAAATTTAATTCCTTTTTTTTAATCTAAGTGATCAAGAAAGGAATAATAACTATTTTTTATTTTTTTAAATAATAGTTTAATACAATTAGTCTATGGATACCAAAAAACCTCATGTCACTTATGGATTTCATGATCTGATTTCTTATTTTACTATGGATTTGTATATATTAAATATTACAATCCTGGAAAAGGGGCTACAATGCTGCAGCTGTCCACTTGAAGAGAAATCTTCACAGTGGGCAAAATTTGGGCAGTGCATCTGGTAGTACCTTTTGTCTGGGAGGAGAAATAGTCAGATGTGCCACTATACACTGATTCATGGGCTGCAGCTGATGGCTGGATGATCAGGAACTTGGAAGAAACATAACTGTAAAACTGGTGACAAAAATATGTGAGGAAGTCATACGCGGATATACCTCTTTATATGGGTAAAGGATGTAAAAATATATGTTCCCCCCATATACTTTCACTAAAAAAGACACCTCTCCAGAAGAGGACATTAACCATCAGGTTGATAAGATGCTTCATTCTGTTTGCAATGGTCTACCTCCTTCCTCAGCTACCGCTGTCATTGCCCAGTGGTCTCATGAGCGGAGTGGCCATAGTGGAGGGATGGAGGTTATGAATGGGTTCAGCAACACAGACTCCCACTCACCAAGGTTGATCTGACTACAGCCACTGGTGAATGCCCAATATTCCAGCAGCAGAGACCAACACTGAGTCCCCAATATGGTGCCATTTCCTGGGGTGACCAGCCTGCCACTTGGTGGTAGGTTGATTATATTGAATCACCAGGAGTAAACAACAGTGATGTCATTGAATTGGAAACTAAGACATCCCACTGGTCATTTTGGTTACTTCATGCTTCTAAGGAAAATAAGCTTAAAAAGGAAATTACAGTATTTTCAGGGGTGACTGACCTACATTATCAAGGGGAAATTGGACTATTACTCCACAGAGTAAAGAAAGAATATACTTGGAAGGCAGAAGCTTGTTTAGTGTGCCTCCTAATATTACCATGACCTGTTATTAAATTCATGCAAAACTCCACATTCCAAATGACAGAACAACAAATGGTGCACAAAGACAAATGGTGCAGAATCTTCAGGAATCAGGATATGGCTCACCCCACCAGAGAAAGAACCAAGACCAGATGAGGTGCCTGCTGAAGGCAAAGGGAACGCAGAGTAGGTAGTAGGAAAAGGTAGTTTTAAGTAAGAGCTATGATCATATAATATTATATTGTATTAGTTGTTGATAAAATAATTATAATGTAATATAACAGGGACAGGCTTAATATTGATTCTTAAGTATTGTTACACCTATGTTATCATTTTCAAGTTGTAACAGTGTGCAAGTTATAATGTTAAGAAGCATCACCAAAGAAAACTTGGGAAGGGATTAGTGTGTTTGCATTTGCACTCAGGATAGTTGTTACATGTTACACATAACTATGAACTTGTCTTTGTATCTGGAGACTATGATTTAAAGAAATGTTTCCTGTTGTCAAGTTGACAAAGGGCACACTGTGATAACTGATTGATTATGTCAACTTGAATAACTAATGCCCAACTAAATTGAGTCAGCATAGTTTTGGGTGTGGAAAATCAACCCTAGAAACAAATATCTCCAGAATGCTTTAAAAAGAAAACAAAGGGGGCTGGT
>NW_004524631.1:561178-575795 GCF_000260255.1 Octodon degus | reverse complement strand
CTTTTCAAAGAAAAATCTCTAGTCTACTGGCAAGTTTTCATTATATTAAACTGATTTATGCCTTGTAACTCTTGCTTTTCTTACCTCTTTCACTTTGTTCCTACGAATGTTTACATACATTTTAAAGAATTCAGTAGACCTTATAAACAAATGTGATGATGCTAGGGTTAAATCCAGACATGAAGAAATGGTGGACCATGAAAATCGCAGAAAAGGCTCTCAACGGCATCTAGGCTTCCTCTGAATTGTAATTTGATTGTTTTCTGAATTAATTGACTCAAAAAAGTGAAACATGTAGGGCCTTATCAGTCAAATTTTCATAATACTTAGCGCCTATAATTAAATGGGGGGTTAATTATTGCTTATGTTTTCAGACGATTCATTATATGGTCACCTGGGCTTGTTGTAATCAGGGTTTTCAAGAGGATAGATTTAATACAATACATAAAACTTGTAGAACTTTTTTTTTTTACAATATTCACCCAAAAGACCAAAAGGAAAAGAGTACCAAAGATTTCATACACTAAAGACCCAAATAATCCAGCTGAGGGCCTAGATCACAGAGCTATATCCTACAAGAGTCCAGCTGAACACCTAGAGCCCATAGCAATGTCCTCTAGGAATCCATCTGAAGCCCTAGAGTCCACAACAATGTCTCATACAAGTACCAAAGATCTGCACTGAGAAGGCTAAAATGCCAGTGATAAAAGCTAGAATGTCTGCACAAGCAGGCAAAATGACCTGTACCATCAGGCTGAAGGATCTACGCTGGTGTCATGAAATAATGTCCAAGGCAAGGACTGAAACCCCCCTGAAAAGAATCGTATCCATCCTCAGAGACAGCAAGACCCCAAGGTCCTGAAACAATGAGAACAGCTGAGTACACCTCAAGAATCCAGTGTGACAGGCTTCTCTAGGAGAATCAACAGCCACCATCTTCCTTCAAGCTCTCCTTTTATGCTACTGGCAATCATTATTGAGTGGGCCATCCACACATCCAGCACCAGTTAACTCTGTTCTTGAGTTTTATAAGTTGGCCATTAATAGGGTATAAATGCCATTGTTGGATGGTATGATAGTAGAAGATATTCACTTGATAGAGATGAGGGGGTAGCCAGGAGAGGGAGGAATGAGACAGCATTCCCAAGATATTATACCCAAGCTCATTTGCCTATAACCTATCCTGACACAGTTTTTTGTTAATTTCCTGGATGGTTCCTAAGTTATGTGTCAAGTTTAAACACATCTCATCCCTAGTCAGCTAAGCAGTCAAACCCATCTTTTTAAAGCATGGTTTATCTGCAAGTAAACACAAGTAAAAAATTTCAATTAACGTGCTGCATCTAAACTTGCTAAAATTGATAAAACAATAATTTCTCCCCCAATATCTCAATATCCAACCACTGCTTACAATGACATCTACATTATTTTTTGTCTCCAGGTAATATCTTACCCTTAAATCTCTGAATATTCAAAAGCAAGCTACACAATTCTGATGTACAATTTTAAAAGGTAATCACTTTACTTAAACAAGTGAAAAATATGAACCTAGAAAAGCATTGGACCAAATGAAGCCCTAAATCCAGCACAGCAAACATTATGTCCCATCCCTTCAAGTCTAACATTTGGGACATGTGGTAGCAAGAAAAGAATTCCACAGGGCTTGGACAGCCACAGTGCTATGCCTTTTTTCCAGGCCACAAGGATTCTCTGACTACCTGTGCTTGCTGACTGTCACTTTCCTCAACAAATATTCTGCATTCCCTGGTATCTCTAACTTCCTAGTATGTCCACTAAAACTGTGGCTTCATTTTCTCAACTTCACACTTTCCCTCCCTTGGAAACTCCTTGCCTGGCCTCCCAGGCTTTCTTTTGAAATCTGGGTGTAAGTCTCCATGACCCCACAACTCTTACATTCTGAATTTTGTTAAGATCAGTATCTATTGTGTAGAGGACACCAAGGCATCCCACCATAAGCAGCAGTAGCTAGTACCCTTGGACCATGGCAGCAGTGACCTCTGAATGCCCAGATGCCTGAGGACAGTGAATTGAATCCATAGAGCTAATTCCTAAAGTAGCCCTTGTGAACAAATATCCTAAAGTCTGAATTATAAAAAGAAAGAATTATACTTTTTCACCCTTGAGTGTTCGCTAAGTATGGTTTTACTGGTTCCTGACATGCCTTGAGGCATCTTTTTTTCTTGTTTTCATTTTAAGTACTTTATTTTAATGTAATTAATCAGCTTAGAGGTTCTCACTTTACTTGATGTTTCCTTTACACCAAAAATTTAGTTTCTCGAGTATTTCAATTCTACTATCTGTGCCCAGATCTCACAGTAAAGTCTAGCTAAAATCAGCCTGAACAATGAATGCCACAACCTGAATCTTAGGTTTTACTGAAATTTCTTCCACTGGACCAATTTATCCATTACTTTTGACCTCTCTTTTCAAAAAAATATCTCAGGATATGAGCAAATGTACAGAGTTTTTTTGGTTTTTTGTTTTTTGTTTTTTGTTGTTTTTTTTTACCTGAGTGTAACACCCATGTTTTATCATTCAATTACCAAAAGAATGCTAGTTGAAATCATTTTAGGCCTGACCTTTAGTGTTAGCATTATGTCAACATTCTGACCTGCTGATCTTTGACTAGGTCCCCATCAAGCTCTATTTATAGTGTTTTTGTACTTCTCTTGCCTGAATCACCAAATTGCTCTAAAATTCTCCTTTAAACCTTTGCCAAGTGAGGCCACATAGTTAGGTATTGTCATAGTAATGACTCAATCTTACTAGCAAATTTCAGTGTTGGTTGTTTTTTCATTGATGTATAAAATGATTAATAATAATTCATTTATTTATTTTAAAGGCAGATAATTTAGTTTTAAGATTTCAGAGCCTTAAGTCCATGGTCAGTGGACTCCAAGGCAAGAAGATTTTGACAGAGGGCTATTATGGATCAAATATGGTGACCTGGATTAGGGAAACAGTGCTACAGTGGGAGGAGTGAAAGACCAGATATTAGGGTCCAGTGTTACCCCTTTATGACATACCCACACACCAATAAGTTTGCCTTACCAATCCCCTGGGAAGCTCCTAAGCCAGTGGCATTATCAATTAAGCTTAACCATCACCGACTTCATCCCCTGGCACACTGAGACTAGGATTGAGACTGGGTGTGGTAGTATGCCCATAATCCCAGTTCTTTGGGAGGTTGAGCACAGGCAGATTACTAGGAGTCCAATCTACATAGTGAGACCCTGTGAACCCTATAGACCCTATTGGCCCTGTAGCCCCTTGCCAAAAAATACACACACACACACACACACACACACACACACACAAAAGCTTAACCATCACAAGGTGGAATAGGTCTGTTATTGATCTTTTCTAATAATCACTGAGAATAAATATGAGGACACAAAGAGAGATTCTAGTTAAATTACCATTTGATATTATTCTTATTCAAGAAAGGGTTAAAGTATATTCATCTACCATCCTAGTTTCAGCATTATACTGATGAAATCCTTTATATCCTTTCCAACTTTTGCCACTTCAAACATTTCTAAATTCTCTCTTTATGGAGGAGTTGTGGAAAAGGGTGGGGTGCAGCACAAATGTAATAGAAAGATTTGCCCACAACCCATAGCCAAACCTGAAGGCTACTGTGGAATCACAGATTCATGAGTTTCAGGTATATTTCTTATCTTATTGACAGAAAAGGGCAAGTGACAGAAAAGTACATCCATCATTCTATTCCTTTGTTGAAAGCAGCTCCAGGGACAGCACAAGTCTCTCCTTATTTTCTAACAAAATTAAAATTGAAGCAAGTGTAGTCCTGGATAGAGAAATGCTCGTGTGAATCCCATAAGCACCTTCTATTCCATTTGTTTGACTGTGTGTACTTTAACTTTGTAGATGAGGTGCTCATCTGTGTTCAGGTGATTTTGGTCATTATAATGCCCATCTTTTAATTTAATGTTCATAGTCTGACAACTCATGAGAAAGGGTAACCCATATATTTTATGGTGAAAATGAGGGGGCTTTTGTTCATTATGGAGAAACTAGACAATTTTTTTCTAAATATCCAAAATATACTAATATTGTTTGGTTAAGATATCACGCCTATGTCTTGTATTCTGAATAACTGCTATGAAAATAACAGTACCCAATATATTATTGTAATTCTCCTACTAACCTGTTTTGAAACTTTTATTTTTACCTTTATAATGAAAAAATATATATAAATTCTAATTCCTCTCTTATTCTTAATAGTTAGTTTATATCCATGGTCAAGACAGTTTATTCATTTAGATTTGGCATCTATACAAGGTAGCTAAGGTGCTAATACTATTAGTTTCTATAAGTTTATTGAAAGGAATGTTAGAGCTTATATTGTTTGATCAATTTTGCACGCCTGTGTCTGGTAATCTGAGCAACTACTTTGCCAATAACAATGGGCAATATAAGAACCATTGCTAATTTCCTATCATTTTGTTTTGAAAGTCCGTATCATTTTTGTTTTTTCTATTCTTTCTTTAAAATAAAAAATAATGTAATGAACTGTGTTGAACTGGTGGTTCTTTAAGGTTCCACCTCCCAAAACTAAACAAAAGCCTTCAATGTATAAGTTGATTTAATGAAGGTGAAAGGATTCATGCATGTATGATGAGTGTTTAGCAGTGACACTGACAAATTGAGGGCCTTCACTGGGCAATGGATGCATGCAAATTAGATTTTCTGGTGACATAACAAGAGGGAAACAGTAATTAATGGGAAACAAAGGAGAAAAACATATTCCACACTTGACCTTAGGCAGGATTGAAAGTTAATGCTCAGACACCTTAATTTATAATCTTTGATGCTATTAGTTTCATTGTTTCTACTCTCCCCAAACACTGCTCCATAGTATCCTAAATTTCCTCCTCAGTTACTCATTTCCCATATGAAGAAAGAACTATATAAATTCATGCTGTGTTGTTTTCAAATTCTCTTGCTCTAAGGCTAAACTGCTACTAAAGAATCTACTAAGAAAAGTATAAGCATATATTTTGCAGAATGTTTTCTTTTGATATTTCTTCAGAAAAGGAACTGCTATGATTTAGTATGTAACTTGTAAATGTATTGATAAATATTGTAAAGCTAGTCTGCAGAAAGATTATGCCTCTCAAAAAGATTTCCAATTTCTCTGAATTATATAAACATTATATTTTTAACATTTCCACCAATATTTTATTTTCTAGTTCTTTGATAACTAGCAAAATGAAATGTTTATATTTTTACCATTTATTATTCTTGTTCTATTTTTTTCCCCTTTTTCTATTAGTGGAAATATTTTTCTACTGTTGTGCCAAATTCCTTATAATGAAGCTGATAAATTGCTAAACTGAAGGTGTCAATTAATGTGCTCCAGATACAAGTGATGTTGCAAGCAAAGTTCTCATTTTTTGAAAGATACAGTGGCTCATTGTTCATGGTTTTTTTTTTTTTTTTTTACAAATGGAATACTACCCTTCTTTTTTATGTGCAAGTGGACTGAACTGAATTGATCCATTGGCAACTTTGGAAAAGTGAAAACTCATGATTAGACCCACTGTATTCTTGAAGTGTATTTCATTCTTGGATAATGTGACCTGATTTCTACTAAAGAAGAGTAGAATGGTTGTTAAGGTAACTCTGTAAGTCTTTCGTAGTTGACAAGTGTAGGATACAGAACTTCAGCAATGCTGGCCCCGTGACCTCTTTTTCTGCTGCAGAAACTACTGCATAGAGCTCAGGGGAAAAGTGAATGTACTCAGCTTCCTCTAGGGCCAGGCCAGTGTTCTTCTCTGTCCTCTTTTGAGGATGCTTCATAATCTCCATTTAAAAGTGAAAGATAAATGGAAATAAAACAAGCTAAAGGTCACTTGATCATTATGAAGAGATAAAACAATACAAATAGGCATCTATACTGAAAGCACAGAACGAGACAAAAAGAACTAAAACGAAGGACTGAGATAGGTTTGTCAGCTAAATTATTTATAGCCAAAAACAATACCGTGAATCTAGGATATAAAGCTTGCAGTTCAATTCATAAAATATTTTTAAAGAAAGAGTTGAAAAGCATATATTTTATGTTATATAATCAACCTATGTGGTCTGTGTCAGATATTAATTCCATTCTTTCCTTCTGAATCTGTGGTAGATGTCATTAATCAATTTGTCCTTTTTTTCCGACTGGGCCTATGCAAAGCCTTAACATATGTCTCACCAAAATCCTCCAAGTGGCCATTATCAATCAAATAGCTGGCATTTGAATTAATAATTATTGTCATTTCTGTGCTTTATACCTCTGCTAGAGGCACATACTAGAGGTATGCGCAATTTTGTTAACTAAAAGAAAGGTAAGCCCATCATACTGTATTCAACAAGTTGTTTTGTTTTATTTTTCACTACAGTGAACAGCTTCTCAGCTAGGGCGCCTTCCTTTGCTCTTGAGTCTTCAGTAAGACAGATTGCTATTTTTTTTAAAAAAAGGTATATTTATATATGTAGAATATGTTGATTTTCCAGCCTACAGGTATCTGGATGAAGGTGCAGATGCCACGGTTCCTCAGCTATTCTAGCCAGAGCAGCTACATATGCATACACCAATGTGTTATATTATAGTTTTCTATGTGTATTATGAGAAATAAAGTTTGCTTTAAATCATGAATTCACACTCTCTATTCTAGTCAGAAAAAAAATAGTGCTTGGGTGCTTCGCTTTCTTTTAAGTTTTGCCTTAAAATGTTACTTATTTTAAGAAATCATCATAATGAGGTCAATTTCCATAAAAGATATATTTTAACCACAAAAAATATAATTATGTGTATATTTGTATATGTGCATGCATTTTCTTATGTTGAGTCTCAACTGGTTCTACCTAGAATGGGAATACATTGGTTTTGTAACTCCTGAAACTGTAAGTGTATAGGACTAATAGAGAATCATGAATCATGAGTATTTAAAAGATATCATTTGATAATTAAGTCAGCTTAGTGAGAGAAGATGTTATTAGCTTTAATTGAGATGAATTTCTCATAATGTGACTTTCTGTGCTGTTTGTGTCTATTCTTTCTCAGCCAACCTTATTTTAACTATATCCAAAGAGACTGTTCAATTGTAAACATAGTGTTGGATTTATTTGAATTATATGTAGGCAAAAAGGCATATCTTCATGTTATGTTTAAAATCTTTACGTAAAATTAATCTTTGATTGCAGGTACTTTTAATATAAGCCTTTGAATAGGAACTACTTCAAAAAGTCATAAAATAAATGTAATAATTTATACACTAAATAAAAACAATACTGTGATGCCAACCCAAAAAAAATTGAAAATAGTCAATTTGTCTTTTTTTTTTAGAGACTCCATTTTTTATTCTATTTTATTATTACTATTTATTTATTTATTTATTTACAGAACCAGGGATTGAACTCAGGCCTTTGCCCTTGCCAGACAAGTGCTTATTCTAACGAGCTATGTCCCTGGCCCCTGAAAATAATCAATTTGCAGTGACTGATAATTATGTTTTTAGGAAAGCAAATCACACATCACAAAAATGAGCCAGTTGCTCCGCAATACTTTGAACCAAGCAAGCCAATTTTCAGCTTGCTTTTTGACCCACTCTCCTCAGTCCTGTCTCAAGTGGCTTTTGCAGTGATCATTATAATTAATTTGCTTTAGATCTTTGAGTGGTTTCCAGCTGCTGACTATAACGGTCTAAGCATTTCGAGTTGGTATTCATGGTCATTTTTGTTTTCTGAGTGGTGTTTACTTTTAGTTTTACATATATGATATTGACTATCATTAATATAAAAGATTTTATGATTGCAGTATACTATTTATCTCCATAGATGCTCCCTTTCCTGCTTCTCTATAGTATTCTCCCACTTCTTGATCTTGCCATCGCTTGGGTGAACACTATCTAATGGCAGCGCCTTCCAAATAGGATATGAACCTCTTCCAAGGAATCCTTCGCAATATGCTATTTCTGTTCTTCTTACAGTTCTGACTGAATTAACCTCCCTTTGCTGCTCTCCACTGTATGCTGTGCTTTCTTCTTTGACCACACCTACCATTCTATGCTACAAATGCCCGGCTTACTGCACGTAGCTAAGAGCTTCTTGAAAATAGCACAAGATCATGTTCATCTCCTCAACCTCTAGCAAAGAGCCTGACATTTGCAAATCCTTTATAAGTACTTTTGAAATGCAAAAGTGAACAAGATCACCCTCATCAAGTTACTGCACATGCTAGTTTCTGCTGCAAACTCTAATTGTATTTTATTTTTGTCTTGGCATGTATTTGTGTATGTGTGCAAGTGTGCTTTTAATGCTGAATACCAGAAGCAGGAAAAATGGGGATAGATATAGATAGATATAGATATAGATATAGATAGATATAGACATATAGATATATAGATATAGATAATTTTCCTCAAGTGAGATTTTCTTTGCTTTCTTTTTTCTCTCCTTTCATTCTTACATTTATGTGTATTTACCAACTTGTTCCTTCCCTTTTGACCTGTGTCAGACATTTTACAGTCTCAGAATCTTTCTTTAGGAGCTGTACAGTAAGGCATCCACAAATGATGAACATCATGTGGAAATAGATTGTTTTTAAGACTGAGGGATTTTTTCATTTGGATGCCACAAAATGTCAGGTCAGAGTGGAACCTTTGCGTCCCTTGAAGCTTTCTGTCAGATACAAATGACAAAATAAACAAGCAAAAGGCAACATTAAAGTATATGGTGCTAAAACATCTATCTCGTCAATAAGTGAATATTAATTGATGACCAAATATAATTTTCTTTATTTCCTATTTCATTTTACTGGTTATACAAGACTTTATCTGAAATTGCAGAGTCATTTGCATAGTTTTTGTTGTTGTTGTTCTTTCATTGGGAATGTGACTCAGGACCTTGAGCTTGCCAAGCAGGGACTTGTGGTTCTGATTTACCTCTCCAGCCTGTCTGCACTATTAATTAATTAACTATTTATTTATTGTGGTACCAGGGATTGAACTCAGGACCTTGTGCTTGCCAGGCAAACACTTATTCTACTGAAGACAACAATATGTAATGTGTTAATTATTGTACCTTTCCTACTAACCTGTTCTGAAACTGTTTCATTGCTATTTTATCTTTTTTTCTCCCTGGCCCTGTCTGCACAATTTAAAGAGAAGTAAAAAATTTGTTATGTTAAAAACAATAAAAATGTTCACTGAAGACATAAGAGAACCTCAGCTGTGACATCCTGTAACTAAGTGCCATCTCAAATTTTCTGATCAAGGAGATTATAGAACCACAGAGGAAAGTGATCAATGACATATAGTGTGCCTAAGGAGAATCACCTAGACAGAAAAAAATCTCTCAGGCTTTCACAGACAGCAAATTGGTCAAGCAATGGCCACGACTCATCCAGATGGCTGACATTGATAAAGATCCATAAGGTGCTGTATATAGTTCCAGGGTAAATCCTGAGGAGATTTGACTGACCTTATCAGATAGCAAAAGTTACATTTTTAGTTATGTATGTCTTGCTTTAACTTGGCCTTAACCATCCAGCAGAAAAATATAACCACAAGGTATAAAAAGTAAAGCTATATTAATATGCTGAGCTACAAAAGGCTCAAGTCAACAATTTCAAACAATTGCCAGTTGTTCTGATAATTCCCTAGTACTGTGGACTGTTGGAATATATTGGGTTATTTTGCTAAATTCAAGTACCTTCAGTCTTTGGACTGGCATCAAGTGTGAAAAGGTCCTTTAAAGACTTCTACAAATACAGCTTCTCTAAAAGCAATGGAACACTCATCTCTGATTAAACAAAACAAAACAAAACAGGAAAGGGTGATATAAATAAAGGACGATTTTGTTGTGAATATGTATATACAAGATAGTTAGGATAGATATACAGCTACTTCCTCTTAGTTCAATGAGAGGAAAGATTTGTATTAATGTTGGTAAGAAAAAATGTCATGTCTGCATCTTGTCCTCTGAAAAACTACTATGAAAACAACAATATGCAATGTGTTAATTATTGTAACTATCCTATTAACCTGTTCTGAAACTGTTTCATTGCTATTTTACTTTTTTTTCTCAAAAACGTGAAAAATCTTTACTGAAATAACTATTTATGATGGTATTTTTGCTTCAGCTTATTTTTAATTTCATAGGAAACAAGAATGTATAAGACATTCTTTAGGTATCTTGGCCTGTACTTATGAAATATTAGCTGCCACAAAAATTGGTCATGAAGAATTACTAAACTTATACGAAATTAGAACTGAGCCAAATTTGGAAACCACACTATTATTTCATTAGTTTTTAAATATCATACATTCATTGATGTAACAAATATTTATAAAGCATCCAACATACTCCAGGATCTGAAAATGGCAGTAATGGTAAAACACAGAATTCTACAAAGCATAAGCTCCCTTGTTCTTATAGGTAATACTTTTTCATAGGTATTTTATGTTCTTGAAGCACTCTCAGGAAATAGATGACATAAATTAGAATGTCTTAATTAGTTCTTGAGCCTCAGCCTGAATTATATGAAAACTTTCTTTCTTTCTTTCTTTCTTTCTTTCTTTCTTTCTTTCTTTCTTTCTTTCTTTCTTTCTTTCGTTTTTTTCTTTCTTTCTTTCTTTTTGTATTTTAGAGAAGGGTCTACACAGTGTTCAGGGTCTCACTATTAGATCAGACTCATAGTGATCTGCCTGTTTACAGCCTCCCAAGAGCTGGGATTACAGGCATGTGCCACCATGCCCAGTCTCAAGCGCTGTCTCAGGATGCCCAAGGGGCCAGCATAGCAGGCCCTGGAAAACATAATTTCTGAGATAAGTATTGTCAACATGTTCTGACAATATCTGATGTTACACAGTTTAGTGTAAACAGCTAGCAGTGTTTCTGGAACTGCAAAGCCTGGGTTCTAGTCTTCCCTGGTTCTGTCAGAAGACTTTTGTATAATCTCATCTTAATCTTTGTAGCTTGTCCACCCAGGTCCTCAGGGAACAGACTTAGATTTTTTCCTTTAAATGTGTTTCCTGTCTGTATCTGCCTACAAAATCCAGCATTTTCTTGTAATATAACTCTTTTATCTTTCACACACAAGCTGGTGATTCTTTATTATACAGAGAATAGGCAAAACCATAGCTTCATTCTTTTAGAGACTCACAAGATTTCCAGGGATGTATTTGTTAATGTGGTTAACATAATGAAAAATAATAGGTGATTTAATGACATGAGCGTAATATAACTCTTAATCTGTTACTGCCACATTATCTCTAATCTCAAGCATCTAACCAAGGAAGAGCAACAGCAAAAGTCATAGAGGTACAAACAAGAATAGACTTAAGGAAATCTAAGTTAGAGCAACAGGGTTTGTGTTGATTGACAGTATATATAATCTTTTAACATCTGTCCCTGAAATTGCATGGATTGTGATGTGTAAATTAAAATTCAAATATCATGAAATCTTCGTCGTAGAAACACAAACAGTTGTTACGAAAATGTAAAATTCATTTTTTCAGTTTTTGCAAACACCTGAGGAAATCTGAGCTTATATTTCTAAGTGGAATTTATAAACTATGTGCATCTGAAACAGGTAGAAGATGGCTTCATATATCAAGGCCCATCAGCCTGTCACTACTATCCGTGTGGTAGGATAAATTATTCTGACAACACACATTTCTGGGAACATCACATTTACTGAGAATAACAACTAATCACTTTTATTTATATTTGCATGAAATGTATTTCCAGGAGAATATTTTAATTTCACTATGCCTTTCATAATTTCACTAGACAAATTAAATGACTTGAAATAGAATAGTACTTCAGAAAGTTTTACTTACAATCTGTATAATCACCTAAATCCAACATCTCATGTGTCTTAATTTCACCATCACACGTGCATGTATAGATTTTGATTCATTTTAAGCCTGCATACCAATTCTATATTAAAAATATAAATTACTGTGTCTCAAAATTTAAAGTGAAAGTGTGAACATCTCTTACCAATAAAGCTCGACCAGGCATGGTGGCGGACACCTGTGATCTTAGCCCTTGGGAGGCTGAGGCAAGAGGACCACTATTAGTCCAAGGCACCGTAGGCTTCAGAGTGGTACAATGCCAGCTTGGGCTACATAAGAAGATCCTCCAAAATAATGAGGGAATTTCTCTTTTATGGGATCATTTCCTGTGTATGATTTGTGGCTATGACAAATGATTTTTATAGCATATTTTATCATTGAAAATAATGGTGATTAAGTGATATTGTTTAAAGATATATTTAATTCTAAATTACAAAAAATGCTATACAAACTATTAAAATCATAATTAGTAAGGCATGTATCACTAGTCTCAATATTTTACCTCTCCTGAATATTTAAAAACATGCTGAATTTTTCTTTTTGCTAAATATCTAAAGTTACTAGCATGAGCTTAAATTTTGCATGTCATAACAACTTTTTTTATTAATTGGTGGGTCTGCTTGGCAGAGCAGGTTTCTGGGGCTGTGACATAGAAGGATGTATTCCTTTTTTATGTATTTGGTACAGGGTCTCACAATGCAGTTTGGACTGATAGTGAACCTCCTTATTTAATCCTCCCAGTGCTGGGCTTATAGGTGTGCACCACCACTCCCATACTCAGTGGCTGGTTCAGCGCACCCAGGGGCTGTGCCGGTGTGGCAGTGATGTTGGAGATCAAACCCAGGTCCCTGTGCTTGCCTAAGCAGGTGCTTAGTCCACTGAGCTATGTCTCTGGCTCTTAGAAGGGTGTGTTTATAATCTAGGCTCCTCCCCTTGTCCTCTGCTCCAGGCTCTCAGGGGGTGACCAGCATTCCTTCACTATCCTCTTCTTTCATAAACTTTCACATTTTGAATATAAATTATCTGTTAAGGTCTCTTAATGTAATTGCACATACTGTGGCATATAGATTCACATTCCTACCTGTGGCATAAAATCTTCAATATAGGAACATAAACATTTGATATGAAGAGTTAGAAAAGGGAAGCAATTTATATTATCTAAAAGTGTCATTAATTTCTGAAAGTAATTACTAATGCAGGCATACTTACAATGAGTACTTTGGGGAAGAAATTTTGTGGTGCAAGAAGTAGGGCTTAGGATCAATGCCTCTTTATCAGAGTCTCAAATATACTTTGCATTTGGTGCCATTTTTAAAAACTTGAGTATCTTTTGAAATTATCTCTTAATTTTAACTTAAAAGGTTGATGATAAATGCATTGTAATCCATCAGTCACCAACACAGAGAAGCCCTGCTGTAGATACCAATGTCTATAGAGTTAATGAGCATTCACTAGGATTTTCAAGAAAGCACAGGCTTTTCCTAAACTTGTTTATGGATTTATTCAACAAATAGTCATGGAGGACTTACTCATGTTAAGCATTCTGTTAAAGCACTAAGAAACACTGTAAGCAAAAATACTTACTATCATTTCTCTTGTAGAATTTCAAATCTAGAGAAATCTAGAGATTTACATGGTACAAATGCTTATATAGCATGTAGTTCCATTCTAGGCTTTGATAGGGGACACGAAGTCATTGAGGATGTGGTCTTTCACTCTTTTACCTGAGAAAATAACATGAGATCGTCTGATACATAAATGATCTGTATCCTAAAGAACTCAGCAAGTTGAAGATGCCAAATAGGTAGTATAGGATGTTGTAGACAGAAAACACAGAAAAGCAGAAGTTAAAGAAGTGCTCAAAAACCTGTTTGCAGAGAATGAGGCAGAATGTGATTTAAGATAGAACTGGGGGTAGGAAGCCAGGGGACAGAACTGATGGAACATGCTTCTGATTCTTGTCTTTAATGTACTGCAATAAGAAACCACGGAACATGTGCAACTGTCACACCTATGCTTCAAAAATGTCATTGTGAAGACTCCTTAGAAAGGCAAAAGAGCAGGTAGAGTAAGAGCAATAAGACTATGTTAAATGGTCCAGGACAGTGATGATTATTCAAGAATGCAAAGGTAGCAGTACAGACTTAAACAAGTGGATGGAATCAATGGGTACATACCAGAAGAGGCAGAAATTTCAGCATTAAAGGGAACAGAGGATGGGATCCATGAATACACTGTGTCCATCTTGCATCAGTGGTAGATTGAAAGAAGACTGCCCTGGAGAGAAGCAACACTTGGCAGTGCCAGCGAAGGAGCAGCTTTGCCTTGTGTTCTTAGTTCAGTTGATATGGACACATAGTGTGATACTCGCAAATACTCAAGATGAAAGATTAAGCAGTCCCTTCATGCATTATGCTGCAGTTCAGACAAGAATGTGGACTAGAGGTAAAAATGTAAATCAATTCCATTTATGTATACGTAAGAAGTCTTACAAGGCAAAATGAGGTAAACTGTGTTATATTATTGAGTAATTTGGTAGTATTGTTTCTGTTTTGGAGCAGAAGAGTGAGATGTCAGAGCTACTGGGAAATTTCTTGAGCAGGAATTCTGAGAAGACTGTTGAGAAACTAGCCAGGGATTAAACTGCAAACTCCATTTTCTCTAAATGCCCAGGGATCTGCACATAGGGAAAACTTCTGTGTGAGTCAGGATACTGATTCCGG